>NW_021680527.1:46577-58427 GCF_001412515.2 Diachasma alloeum | reverse complement strand
ACTACGACCAAGCCAAAATGCTGGCCAAGTCTCAAGGGTATTTCGAAAGGAAATACCGAGAGGGTTTGGAGATCCATAAAAACCCTAACAACCTCAACAGGGACAGAGGATATCAAGTGAACCCCATTTGGAAAACCGTCCTCCCGGTTTTTTAATTGACCAGCTGATCAATTAAAAACATATGATTGGCTGACCCCCCCCCTTCCCCTTCTCCCACCACCACAAGGGAAGGTATATAAGGACTGCCCCCACACATCGGAGCTCAGAATCGGAGCTCATAGCCCTGAAGATGCAGACTGCAATGTTTGCGAAACGTCGGCGCAATGCTGAAACTCAACGCGGCATCCATCCGGAAGCCAACCACGTCAAGAATAAAAAGAAGTTGATAAAAGAAAATATTTAATAAAACAATTTTTTTTGCTTGAATTGCGTCAAACAGTCTTTTTTTTACTGTTTCATTTTGCCCCACTGTTTCATTCTTGAAGGAAGAAAGAAAGGGAAGAATCGAGTAGATGCGGGAGATGTGGGGTGCAGAAGGAAACATGGGGGCATGTGCTTGAAGAATGTATGGGGGAGGATGGAAGTGGTAGAGCGTTAGGGGTGAGAGCACTGATCTCTATATAACTGGATGGATTGTTCCCTAAAGCCATGAAGAATAGAGACCAGGAGGCCGAACTGTAATGGCCGATTCCTCAGAATACGCGACCAAATATGGTTCCTTGAAATAGTTGCGTCGGAGGGAAAGAGGGCGCTTCATCTCCGTTACTCGGGATTCACATATATAGTACTCCGCACAATTGTGTTAGTAGAAAAGTTTATCTTTGAATTTTATTTGTTATTAAATGTTGTTTAAAATTCAAAATAATTTTTCGGGAAGATAATTAATGTGCAGAAGTAAAAATGAGAACGGTGTGTTCATTTCCGAACTGCAAGACCGGTACAAATGCAGAAAGAGTTCGGAATAAGACATATGGTCTCTTGTTTTTATTATCAAATAACACCAAAGGTTATGATATTGTCATAATAATATTATACTGTTATCATTAAAGAAACGACCATTAACAAAATTTTCGGTTTTCATGTTTTTTTTTATTACACACATTGCATGTCACAAATTATACAATTACGGAACAAAAAATGATTCATAAAAAAAGCAACTTATTCAGTAATTCTATGACCGTTGCCAGATGATCAAAAGATTTTATTCTGTCACATGCTAGCCATGGTATGACTTCGTTGTTGGACAAAATTGCGGCATTTAGAGAATCGTCTATGACAATTTTCTTCCTCTCTTGTCCATTTTCCAAGATTTCCACAAATAAGACATATTCATCATGTTTGACTGCTGCCCAATTGGAGGGTCTCTTGACCATTTTCAAATTCTTATGTAAATCATTAAAATTAAATATCACACTAGTTACATTCTCCATAAGTTGAGAAAATATAAAATTGATAATTACAATTAATCCTCAACATATAATGGTGTGTAAAATTTTAATATACAATTAAATCTCAGATATTATATACAATTAATCATCAAATTCACTATTTGAAATTAATTTATCATTCATAAAAAATTTTATGTACAATTGTAGAAATCACCCGAAATCCTAGGCGATTGATGTCGATTCAATTATGCTCCTGGTCATGATGGATCTCTTTTTGATTGATATCATTAGACTGACTGACTGATATCACTGACTGACATTCTAGTGGACTCTCCAGAATCCAACTAAGGAAATAACAGATAAATATCATGATTACATTGTTTTCAACTTATGAGCATTCAACATTTTATTTACGATAATCAACACTAACCTAGAAGACGTCAGACATCTCAGTTTTTATAGTTGACTTGTACAGAAAATGCTTACCCCTTCCGTGGAAGTCATTGCCTACATGTAATCAATTTTTTGCGATATTCAATCACTCAACAAAGTAGTTCGTATAAAAATGAATAAACATTTAAAGGCCAGGAATTATTCAGTACGTTATTTTCAAACACCTACACACTACGCAGGCAGCATTCCCCCACTACTGCCATTCAGAAAAGCGATTGAAGCACCACCTATAACACTTCATTACCCCGAGTATGGTCTCGGATCGGAAAACGCTAGTTCGGCCTCCTGGTCTCTATTCTTCATGCCTAAAGCGCTTCTGAAGCAAATTGAAGGCTCACCCAGCGCCCCTATCACCGGCGGTGGTACTAAAATATACAACAATGCGCATGGGTGGGCATGATATACGAAGTGGGGGGTGGTAATATGAGAGTCAGGATCCAGAAATGCCCTTGACTTTTTATCACCTTTATGCTCATGAAAAATCATGAATGGATGAAAAACAAAACTCGTCCAAATGGTATCCATCAGGGGGTTTTATTCCTATTCTATTTATTTTTTTATTTTTTCATTTGTCATCTTTCTTACAATAAACACAACAAACCATTGTAACTCATATGAGATACAATGTTTCAACAACTTAATTTTAAATTATTTTCCTTGATAAGTTAATAAACAATATCACAACACAAATAAAAACACGTCACTCAGCTCCGCAATGAATTTTTGGTTATGAACGCACGGTAAAATTACCATTCCCACTAGCAAAAAATTTAGATGACGTATGCGCACTAGTATCGGATTTAGTACCACCGCCAGTAATAGATGGCGCTGGGTGAGCCTTCAAATCGCCTCGCTCTTGGCGTGCTGAGCCCATAAGGACAAGCTATCCAGTTATATAGAGATTAGTGGGAGAGAGTGAGCGAGATCCTAGGGAAGGAGGGTGGAGGGGAGGAGTGGATAAAGGAATGGGAGAAGTATGACAAAAACGTGGAGTAAATGAAACGGGGAAGAATGGAAATGAATAGGTGTGGGAATGAAAGGGTGCGTGAGTGCATGATTGGAGGGAGGGAAGGGCTTTTAGAAAAAAGGCAAGGCGGAAGAAGGATAGGGAGGAGGATCTCCAGGTGGGAGGAGAGTGAGCGCAGATTCAGAAAAGAAAGAAGATTGGTGGCGAAGGGAGAAGAAAGGGCCGGGGGAAGCGAGGAGAAGGAGAATTTTGAGCAGGTGGAGAAGGAGGAAAGGGAAAGACAGGTAAGGGAGAGATAGGAAAGGATAGTGGAGTTTTCAGGGAATCCGTGGCACGCAGGGGTAGCAGTGGAGGGTATCCCGAAATATCTGGAGAACAAGTGGGGGGAGGAGAGATGGAGTAGAGTGGCGAGATTTAGGCTAGGGGAGGGCTTGCGAGGGGAGAAGAAGTGGGAAAGGGAAGAATCGAGTATATGCAGGAGGTATGGGGCGCAGAGGGAGACATGGGGGCATGTGCTTGAAGAATGTATGGGGGAGAATGAAAGTGGTAGGGCGTTAGGGGAGAGAGTGAGCGCGATCCTAGGGGAGGAGGGTGGATGGAAGGAGTGGATGAAGGAATGGGAGTAGCATGACAAAAATGTGGAGTAAATGAAACAGGGAAGAATGCAAATGAATAGGTATGGGAATGAAAGGGTGTGTGAGTGCATGATTGGAGGGAGGGAAGGGAATTTCGTCGAGTATGGGGACGGGGGGGAGTAGAGTCGGTAGGAAAATTGTCTCACGCGGAGACCGGAAACGAGGGTCCCTCTCACTCGATCACGCAGGCACTCAGGCACTCATAGAAACAGCAATATAATGTATATGACTGTGGGGGCGCATGCGCGATTCGACTGGAACAACACGTGGTTTTCTGCATCTCCAGATTATTTTCACTTTTGCGAGTTTGGAAGTTGCTTTAATCTGGTTATGACAACCAAAAATCATACATAAATATTCAGCCAGTTTGTACATAAATAAAAACTGAACTTATTCCTAATACTCTACTCTAAGTTGTTCCCATTATATAAGTGAGGTTAGGGGGTTATGTCAGGTCATTTCACCCCGGGCGTTCCAAAAGTATGTCCAAACGTGTGACAAGTGTCAGACCTGGAATCTTGCATCGTCTTTTGAGTGATTTTACCCTGCCAGTGAAAACTGAGGTGAACAGTCCTTCGGGGAAAAAAAGACAACGAAGCCCCAGGCAATCTAAGTTGGGTGAGGGAACAGGCAGTCCTGAAGAAACAAAACGAGCAAAATCTACTCCCAATCTATCTAGCCCTGAATCTGACTGTGACTCTCATACCCCAACTAAATTGTCTCCTAGATCGTACAGCCAGAACTCAATTCCCTCAAGTGCTCCGAGTCCTTCATCCCCACTTGCATCAATGGAAATTCCAGACTTTACTACTCAAACCCCGGGCTCAATCATTCACTTGGCTGGCAGAGCAGTTGATTTTGTCGAGAAAAAATGATGCTGAACGAGAGGAGCACCTAAATAAGGTAGTGACTGACGGTCTCAAAGAAGTCAACGAGAAAATTGGAAGAATAAATACGAAAGTCAACCTTCTGGCTGGCAAACACGATAAAATTGAAAAACGAATCAAAAAATTGGAAAATGCTGACCCTAATGCTGCTAGCCTAGAGGAGCATCCTGTCATCGCTCAGATACTCAACAGAGTCTCCGAATTGGAAAAGCCGCTGCCTAATCATGCTGAGGACCCTAGACTTCGTGAGGAGGTCAATCGAATATCTGCTACACTGGATTCACAAATCAGCTTGACCCGTAAGAACAATGTCAACATCAGCGGCTTTGAAACTGCATCACCAGACGTGATCGAGAAGGCGAACCACTTCCTTGCCACCACATTTAACCTTCAGCCTACATGTTTTACCAGTCACAAGGTAGGAAAACAAAATCAATTATTAGTCAAATTCAGCTCAAGTCAAGATAAATCTACAGTAATGAAGCTAAAAAGAGAGAAGCTGCAGGGACGAAACATATATATCAATAACGATCTGACAGAAAAAGAGAAATATGGGGCCTTCCTTATTAGGCAAAAAGCCAGAGAGGAGATTGCCAAGGGCTCTGTGGTCTAAATTTATAAGAACAACATTTATTTGGACAACTCTTATATTTACTGGGATCGCAAGAAGAAAGTATTGGTGGAGAAAGCCTCGAGCTCTCGACTACAAAACTCTTCTGCCTCTCCTGATCTAGACTCTCAAAGAAAAAACTAGGAGACGGAGCTTGTGACAGTTCCCATATTCTGTTCTGGAACTATCACGGGCTCCCTAACCTAGCTAATCTATCACTAAAATTCCAACCTTTTTTCATGGGCATAAGTGAGACCTGGTTACGATTTATTTCTGATGATTTTTTACCCTGGAAAAATGACTATCGCTGCTTCTGGGTGCCTGCTTCGAGGGACACTGCTACAACCAGGGGAAGAGGTGGTGGGGGAATGGTGGTAATGATACGAAAAAATTTGGAGTCAACTGTAATATTTTAATCTCCAAACTGGATATTCAGTCGAATCAAGTTGGGTAACAATCATGCCATCATTGGCTCAATTTACCTTTCTCCTCTGTCAGACATTTTATCGGTCCTGGATGCTCTCCAGATTGTTCTATCCTTCTGTCAAGTCAATTTTCAACATGATGCGGTATTTCTAGGTGGCGATTTTAACTGCAGAATTGCGGATCTGGATAAATTTGTGGACCAGGAATTGATCAGGGGTTCAATGCTCTCTAGCTATAGAACTTCAAGGGACCAAGGAACGCCCTCCCACAAAATCAAGAGGAAAATGTTGCTGGAGTTCATGCTGGACAATGGGTTTGTCCTCATGAATGGAACATCACCTGGAGACGAAGAGGGCAATTTCACATTCTGCGGAGCACAGGGCTTGAGTACGGTTGACCTAGTTTGGGGTAATCAACAGGCGATACGCATGGTGCACTCCATGACTATCAGCGATTTGTCCTTCAATTCTGACCACTTTCTAGTGTCCGTATCGGTCAAGTTCCGGGATAACTCCGGGCGGCCTACATTGAATAACCAACCAGGTACAATTATAAAAAACCTTAGATGGAATCATGAATCTCGAGAAGAATACATACAATTCTTGATAAATAACGCTAATCGCTTAAAATCAGAAATAGTGGGTTCATCCGTAAATTCAGAACTACTAAACACTTGCATTGTCGAGGCTGCAGCCCATGCTGGAATGACACCTGCACGAAACACAGCCGCCCTGCCAGGCATTCAGCCCAGACGCAAGCCTTGGTAAGACAGCGAATAGAGAGTTAAGAAGGCTATAATGAACAAATCACAACGATTACTGAGACGATCGAGCTACATGGATACTGATTTGATTGCCCAGTTTCATCTGAACACATTGGAGTACAGAAATTGTCGCAGAAACAAAATAAAGATACACACCAGGGCAATAAGAGATAAAATTGCTAACGTTAAAAACTCTGCAGAGTTTTGGGGCTCAGTTAGATCAGTCCGAATATCTCCCTCGATCTCTAATCGCATTGGCAAAGAGTCCTGGGAGAATTTCTACAACAAAGTATATCCCCCCCCGCACCTTGGACACTACGCTATTCACAGACGTCACGCACCCGTATCTGGATCAAAACATTGAACTGGCAGAAGTGAAACTAGCTATTAAGTACAGTAAACCTGGCAGGGCACTAGGTCCTGATGGAATAACGAATGAATTCCTCAAAAATCTCCCAGAGTCTCATATCATTTTTTTCACGTCAATTTTAAATCAGGTTTAAAACACTGGTGTGGTACCTGAAGAGTGGCCGCGAGCAGCTATCTCCATGCTGTTCAAGAAAGGCAAGGCAGATGACCCCGGGAATTACCGAGGTATTGCCCTCATTAACAACTCGCTCAAACTTTTGACAGGGATCGTTCAGAAACGTTTAGAGACTTGGATGGAATCATGCAGACTTCTCCCAGAGGAACAAGCAGGGTTTAGAAGTGGTAGGGGATGTCTAGACCAAACTTTTACCCTCCATGCAACGGTACAGATGAAAATTAGGCTTCAGGGAAATGCCGTGTACTGCATTTTCATCGATTTTCGCCGAGCTTTTGACTCCATCCCTCATCATCTGCTGTGGAAGAAACTATTTCATATGGGTGTCAGCAGCAAAATCCTCAGACTTCTGCGAAACATTTACGACAATGCCTCGGTCAAAGTCAGAACCAACTCTGGATTTACCAAAAATTTTGAGGTAACGGAAGGAGTCCTCCAGGGGGATAAATTGAGCCCGTTGCTTTTCATTGCATATATCTCGGACCTGAACGACTTTCTTAAAAGCAAAGGCATCACGGGGCTAGATATCGGAAGCACGAACTTGACTGCCCTTCTTTACGCCGATGACACAGTGATCTGTGCAAAATCGCTAGCGGAAACTCGCCGTGTCCTGCGACTTTTGCCGGAATACTTTGATAGAAATGGACTTGTGGTGCACACGGATAAAACGGAGGTTATGGTTTGTAGAGCCAGTGGTAGGATTTAGAACAGGGACAGGGGAGCTTTTCACTACAAAGGGCAGCCTGTGAATACAGTGAACAGCTACAGATATCTTGGGATTGAAATGGACAGTGCTGGCAAGGTAAGCTAGCCTCTCAAAATTCCATACGGAAGGCCAAAGTAGCAATGGGAGTGACCAACTCAATCTTGCGGAGGACCAAAGCAGAGGATGGAATGTCTAGATTCAGGCTGTTTAACAGCCTGGTCTCATCTACTTTGATGTATGGCATACAAGTTTGGGGTCCCGGAGGGCTTGACACTGTTGAGTCAGTGCAAACTGACTTCTTCAAGCAGATTTTCTTGTTAACAAAGAACACGACGGGTTATCTGATACGTCTGGAATTGGGTATCTCCCACTTAGCTGTTAAGGCTCTGACGATGGTGTGGGATTGGATCGTGAGGATCTGTCAAATGAGGCAAAACAGCTGGCCCTTCATTTGCCTAGTAGAACTTATTCGGCTCTATTGGATTATAGGAATTACTGAAAAAAAAATTGAAATAATCAACCGTGACGTAATTTGCAAAATTCAAGTTTTCCAACATTTTTTTTTGAAAATTCGTTATTTCGAGCATCTAGAGATTAGAAAAAAATGTTTACAAGAAACACTCTTATAGGTGGTAAAAAATGGAAAATTTTGACCCCTAATAAATTGAAATTGGATGAATAGAACTCGAGTTATGAAAGAAAAACGGAAAAATAAAGAAAAAATCATATCTCCGAACTGGGCTATCGAAAAAATCTGAAAAAATTTGAGAGATGTTTATTCAAGCCCCTTAATCGTAGACCAAATCGCCATCAATTTTTAAGAGGGTAAGGGTCAGCCGTTGACTCATTTGGCATGGAATACCTCATATGTATTTTTAAAAAATGTATGGGCCAAAATTGATGATTTACAATCTCAGGTAACTGCTGAAATTCACAATACAGAAAATGTTTGTCCACATCTATGCATTTATATAAGGGCTCATGATTGATAACTATACCTCAATATTTACTCCCTTTTCATTTTAGAGTCGTATATTTTTAGAGAAGGCGCTAAACGTTTATATTATAATGAAAAAGCCTATTCTCAACTGCTTCATAATTTAACTATATTATGGCCGTTTAAAAATAGTATGATTTCTATCTTATCTAGAAGATAATGGACTAACACTGAATAGGAGCAAACACGCACGTCTTTTCTACTGGGCCATACGTAATTCTTTTTCTCTGGTTCGATATATCTTCCTGATCTCCAAATTTCATTCCTCGCTTCCCTTTTCAGCCTTGCATCGCGGATATACATTAACTGTGAATTCAATCATATATGTATATGAATTTAGACAATTTTAATTTTTTTCGACATGTCGCAGGCCGAAATCGGGAGTTGTCTGGCGACAGATTACATTCGTTGTTAAATTTTTAAGATGTTTCTCGATAAAATGTGGAATTAAATTTAAAATTTCACAACTGTAATAACCAGCTAGTGTTGAATATTAAAAATTTATCCATAAAACGCATCCATTCGGAAGCCCGCAATCAATATATTGATGGCGAGAAAAGAAGACTCCCTACTCAGTAGAATATGTGCAGCCGCATGACTGCAGTCGCCTACTTCTTTTCGGGGGGATTTCTAAAAAATTTCCGAAAAATCGGCATACACATTCCGACATATATACATACCAGCGCCGCCGCGGCCGTAAGCGGCCGCGACGTTGATGCCCATTTATTATGCCCTTGCTTTTTTTGTTTCTTTCGAAAATTAATAATTTATCGTCGTTTTAGTCTATTGAGTGTTAAAGTTAATGAAAACAATGCGTCTCGGTTCATTGCTTGTTCAATTTCAATATTATAATAAGTGATCCACTAATTCTGAATTTCCTTCCTCATTGAATGAAATTTTAATTACTATTGTAATCAAAATTATATTCAGAGTGCAAAACAACAATTATCAAATTTCTCACAGTCCATAATTTTTTTGTCTTCGCCTTCCTCTTTATTTCCGTTTACAACTTGACAAAAGTATCCAATTATTTTTCCAGAAAAATTATGGGGTCAATTCTGATGTTCTTTCGCTAATTCGAAGTGTCTTCGCTTCATTCATGATTTTTTTCACAATTTTATTCGACGATGTCATAAACTTTAAACTTTCATCATCTAATCATCTGAAATTTTTTCAAATTTTCTATAATCTTTCGAAATTTATGACTTTTTTTCAAGAAACTTGAAAATTTTTGTGGAATTGTGGAGAAAATCCGAAGAATTACCAAATTATTTCCTCCTTTCGTATTTCAATTAATCAGAGTGCAGTATTCGGGCTTTCATGACTGCTTCGAATCAGTTTTATTTGCGAAATGCCGCCCTTTCCTATCAATTGTTTTCCCATTATTTATTCAACAATCCTCGAATATTTGAGAGATATTGTAAATGCTTTGTAATTTTCAAAAACTCCATAGATTGTCTTTAAGTTCTTCAGAAAACCTCATAATTGTCTTGAATTTTTGGAAAACTCCCGAATTATCTTACATTTGGGGAAAAAATTGACAGTTCTGATTTTTTTGGAAACCTGCAGCCTTCCTCAAAGTTTCTATAACTTATTCCCTATTCACCCCCTTAGAGATGGATTTTGCNTTCCCTTTTCAGCACCGCATCGCGGATATACATTAACTGTGAATTCAATCATATATGTATATGAATTTAGACAATTTTAATTTTTTTCGACATGTCGCAGGCCGAAATCGGGAGTTGTCTGGCGACAGATTACATTCGTTGTTAAATTTTTAAGATGTTTCTCGATAAAATGTGGAATTAAATTTAAAATTTCACAACTGTAATAACCAGCTAGTGTTGAATATTAAAAATTTATCCATAAAACGCATCCATTCGGAAGCCCGCAATCAATATATTGATGGCGAGAAAAGAAGACTCCCTACTCAGTAGAATATGTGCAGCCGCATGACTGCAGTCGCCTACTTCTTTTCGGGGGGATTTCTAAAAAATTTCCGAAAAATCGGCATACACATTCCGACATATATACATACCAGCGCCGCCGCGGCCGTAAGCGGCCGCGACGTTGATGCCCATTTATTATGCCCTTGCTTTTTTTGTTTCTTTCGAAAATTAATAATTTATCGTCGTTTTAGTCTATTGAGTGTTAAAGTTAATGAAAACAATGCGTCTCGGTTCATTGCTTGTTCAATTTCAATATTATAATAAGTGATCCACTAATTCTGAGTTTCCTTCCTCATTGAATGAAATTTTAATTACTATTGTAATCAAAATTATATTCAGAGTGCAAAACAACAATTATCAAATTTCTCACAGTCCATAATTTTTTTGTCTTCGCCTTCCTCTTTATTTCCGTTTACAACTTGACAAAAGTATCCAATTATTTTTCCAGAAAAATTATGGGGTCAATTCTGATGTTCTTTCGCTAATTCGAAGTGTCTTCGCTTCATTCATGATTTTTTTCACAATTTTATTCGACGATGTCATAAACTTTAAACTTTCATCATCTAATCATCTGAAATTTTTTCAAATTTTCTATAATCTTTCGAAATTTATGACTTTTTTTCAAGAAACTTGAAAATTTTTGTGGAATTGTGGAGAAAATCCGAAGAATTACCAAATTATTTCCTCCTTTCGTATTTCAATTAATCAGAGTGCAGTATTCGGGCTTTCATGACTGCTTCGAATCAGTTTTATTTGCGAAATGCCGCCCTTTCCTATCAATTGTTTTCCCATTATTTATTCAACAATCCTCGAATATTTGAGAGATATTGTAA
Organism: Diachasma alloeum; assembly: GCF_001412515.2. Taxonomy (NCBI): domain Eukaryota; kingdom Metazoa; phylum Arthropoda; class Insecta; order Hymenoptera; family Braconidae; genus Diachasma; species Diachasma alloeum. Next base: position 47,269 of record NW_021680527.1, on the reverse strand, counting down.
ATGCTTTGTAATTTTCAAAAACTCCATAGATTGTCTTTAAGTTCTTCAGAAAACCTCATAATTGTCTTGAATTTTTGGAAAACTCCCGAATTATCTTACATTTGGGGAAAAAATTGACAGTTCTGATTTTTTTGGAAACCTGCAGCCTTCCTCAAAGTTTCTATAACTTATTCCCTATTCACCCCCTTAGAGATGGATTTTGTAACGAGGCTGAAACACGTATTTATTAATTTCTAACAATCTCTTGATGAGTGCTCACATAAAAGATAAAACCTACTCTAAAATTTTCATATTATCAGTTTCAATAGTTTCGACTTTTGATTACTATCTTAGTCAAACTGAAGGGCTCTCTTACCATATTTATAACACAATTCCGGCTGCAATGTTCATTTTGCCTTTTGTACCGTCGGACTCAGAATTCCTTTCTTCCATTCATTGTTCATAATCATTGTCATTGCAAAAAGCAGTGCCACTGATGAAAATGAGGTGCCTCAATTTATTAACTATGAAATATTTATATTGCAATAAATAATCTGCGCATATGCTAATTCCTCCGCTCACTGAATAAGATTTCAATCCTAATTACAATCCAATTTCTACTCGAACATAATTGGAAGAGTAAATTGCCGAAATTCAATGTTTGGTGATACTCTGGTAAAAGTGCTTGCCAACACCGTGATACAATTTTTCAA
>NW_021680527.1:36447-41489 GCF_001412515.2 Diachasma alloeum | reverse complement strand
TCGCAATATTAATTTTTTTATTGCAGAGATTAAGGGATGAAACGGGGGTTGATGGATGGCGAATTTAATTCTCCATTGAACAGTCTTTATTTCATCCCTTAATATTAATTAGTCGGCGAATAAATCAACTGAAAAACATAAAGTAAACATTGAGTACAAGGAGGACAAAAATTGCCCTCCGAACCTGTCCCTGTCACAGCGGGACTGCTACTGCCGAGTTACTCACGCACCCGACTCACATTTACCGACAATTCGACCGGGACGCCGCCTTTCCCGTGGGGTACCAACTAACATTTTTGGAGTCAGTCAAACCCCCCGATCCGGGCCTCTACTCAGGTCTATCCTCTTTGGCAATGACTCTGAAGATAACATCATGTGGCAATTTATTCGAACGACACCCTATTTCTGTTTCATACGTTCATGATCGAACACGTCCGTTCGACTTCGACTTTCGGTGAATCGATTCGACATTCTTCAATTCGAGTTTTCATTCGGCTGCCATTATGCTTTCCTTTATATATAAGGACATTTTCTAAAAACATCATATTTTCACGTTTCATGACATTCTACATCATTTCCAAGCAAAATTACGAGATGGAAAAAATCATCGATTACAATGCTTCCATTCGGAAGCAAAAATAAGAAAAGGCATAACAAAAGGGCATCAACGTCCCGACCGCGGCGCTAGTCAAATCATACGCAGGAATGAGGCTTACGCCTCGTGCATGGTTGAAATATCACAAGAATCATACTTCCCAATTATTATGCCTTGGAAGCATTAAAAATCGCTAGTCATCCCGCGCCAGGATCATAACTCGCACTGGTGAAACGACCCCAAGAGTCAAACAACCGGGGCAGGCAGGATAATGTCAAGGATCAACCAGTACACTGACAAAAACAAAGGTTTTTGAGAAATACGTCCTAATTTACATCAAGAAACTTCTGACTTAAAAATTTTCAAGAGTAAAATATCTTGCACGAAGAAAATAAAAACTTTCATCAAGTAATTTTGTACTTGTCCTAAAGACGAGGACAATTTCTTGATGACAAGGAAGTGATTTCTCAAACCAAGTAAAATTGAATTAATTAATTTAATAGTTTTTTAGCCTCAATTCTACAATATTTCAATGCAAAAACCACTTTAATTGATTTGAGAACTCGCTTTCTTGATACGAAGAAATTGTCCTCATCTTTCGGACAAGTATAAAATTTCTTGGCGTAAGATTTTTTTTCTTAGTGTGAGATATTGTGCGCTTGGTAATTTTCAAGCCACGAATTTCTTTATACAAGTAAAGAAGTACTTCTCAAAAAACACTTGTTTTCTCAGTGTAGAGGTAGACAGGATAATCTTAAGGATTAAACAACTGCAAGGGCCAACCATACAAGGCAGCCAGGACAATCAGAAACGTCGAACTTTGATTTTCGGGATTATGTTTTGGGATGCTTACCTCTACTATTTGAGCTTGGTGCCTCTATTGTCCTAGCTGCCCCGTATGGTTGATCCTTAGAGTTGTTCAACTCTTACGATTATCCTATCTGCTTCTACGGGTTGAACCTTTTGGTCGTTTGACCCTTGACATTATCGTGCCTGTTATGATCTTGGTGACGTTTGACTTTCGCGAGGTGTGACTCTAGCGATTTTTGACCCTTACGAGGCATCATCATTGGGAGGCATAATTCTTATTATGTTCAACCTTTCATGCGGCATAAGTCTCGCGAGGTATGATTCTTGCGTATGATTTGACCCTCGCAGCGTTTAACTCTCGAAAAGTACGCCCGTTGCAAAGTTTGACCTTCGAAAATTAGTTTTCTTAAAATTTAAATTAGTTTTTGCTTCCGAATGGAAATCTTGTAATCGGTCATTTTTACGATCTTCTACTTTTGCTTTGAAATAATGTAGAATGTCATGAAACGTGAAAATATATTTTTAGAAAATATGCGTATATCTGTATGTGTGTGCAGATTTTTTGAAAATTCTTTAAAAATCTCAACGAAAAGACAAGTAAAATTGCAGCTATAAATCTGAAATTTTGTCACATAACTGCGATCATTTGGCAGCAGCTCTGGGCGCAGTTGCAGCCCAATCAGTCAAGTAGTTTTTAAGATACAGCAATTTCTCAAAAATCGTTTTTCCTCAGTATCTCAAAAACTACGTGACCTAATTGAATTTTTTTGACGTCCAAGTGTTTCTTGTAATAATATCTATCAAATCAAGTCATAATATCCCCACGAAACTAAGGCCAGTTTGATGATAATTAACATTTTTCATTTTTATGATAAAATTGATGTATACACGTTAACTCCCGAAAAAATTGCGATTGGATATTGAAATTTGGTAAGATTGTAGCTCTTATGATATTACAGGATAAGTTGGTGAGTTGACGAAACCGAACCAGTGGTTTAGAAGATATTCAACTTTTTGAGAAAAACTGTTTTGCTCAATATCTCACAAAATACTGGTCCGATTTCAATTTTTTTTTTCAAAATACTCGTCTTGCTACCACCTATCGAGACCAATCAAAATATGAATACTCGCCCATACAAAGTTTCAGAGATATTCGCTTTTTTCTATTTTTTTTATCTTATAGTGAATTTGACGTCCAGTAATCCGCGTAAAAGTTTGAATGAACCCCTTAAAATTTTGGCTACTAATCCGTATTATGGGGTCTCACTTCTGTACAAAATTTTGGGTCGATCAATTAAGTACATCATGAAAATTTTAAACGCAGTGATAATCCCTCTAAATATCGGTCTACAACGCCGGTCCAGCGCCATTCTTCTATTTGCGTCATATATTATGGAATTCTGGTTACGCCGAAAAAACCCAAAATGTGTGACATGTCCGCCACACAGTCTACTATATATACTTCTGTCATGTAACATAATCGAAATATCAAATAATATTCCAGAAATATGTATGATGATCACATTGAAGATAAGAAAAGTCAAAATAGCTCTCGTCCGGTCGACGAAAAAATCGTAAAGCTAAATGAAATAGATGTAAACAGTTTGTACCATTATTTCTCGTCACTTGTCTATAATATTCCGGATATTGTCATATTCTCAATTTTAGTTTAAGTTAGGAAATTGAAATTTGTTGAAGATTATTTTATGAAAATTTTTCTTTACGCAGAAACTTGCAGAAATTATATAATAAACCTGCGAATTATTGTGAATGTACTATAATATCGGATACTTACCTTGAATTTTTGAACAATTACATGTCGCAGTATGCAAAGTCGCCCAATTTTATCAATTTTTCGGAAAGACTCAAGAACTTTCTCGAATTCCTCGTCAAATCCCAGAATTTTTTCGACTGTTTTTAAAAATCAAAGAATCTTCTTAACTTTCCAGAAAATATCACTAATTTTTTCAAACATCAAAGAATTTTATCAAATTTTTCAGAAAATTGCAGAATTTGTACCATTTTTTTTTAGAAAAGTTGAGAATTTTCGGAAAACAACGCAGAAGATTGAAAGTAAATATGTTATAACGAAAGAGAAAATGATCTGTTTAATGTTTTTTTTTAATTATCAGGTAGTGCCGACAATGTTTTCCACTGAGAAACATGTTATAATTTTCTAAAAAAATATATAAATCTGAAAAAACTTCAGGACATGTCTGGAAATTCCTACGCATGATCTCCTTAGGGGTTAATTTTCCAATAGAACAAGAAAAAACGTGTTTCGGAACGGACATAAAAAAAATTTGCACATCTTCTATCCCTTTGGGGGATGAATTTCCTAAATAAATAGTAGCTGAATGCTACCTTTGAGGTTTGCAACAAACTCATTAATGAAACTTTATCAACCGAGTGCGATGGTCAACAAGATTCCATCGTCGATAATTCAGATTCCAATGGCCCTCCGACGGGATCTACATTATCATCAATTTCAAACTTCCATTTTTACCGGATCCTGCAATTCACTATTCCCCCCAATGATGAGTCAAGCAAGAATCGTTGAGCCCATTTCCGAATTTCTATAAAATTGCACTGTCATTTTCATGGTCTGCTCAATCATCATTTAAAATATCGTCAGTTTTATTTATTATAGAACCATTTAAAAAGTTTTTCGTATAATCATATATTAGACGATTCATGATCCAGAATTTTACAGTTATCGAATAATCTACATTCCCGTAATTAACACTTTAGATTAAGCCTGATTTCGCAAATCCCATGAACCCCATCAATATACATCCAAATATTTCATACTCTGAACATTTATTGATTCAATTTTTACTGTATTCATTGGTTACATATACCGAATTTTAACGATTCCAACACGATAAGTTCTCGATAATCGTTGATTCTGATAAAAACATGATCGAATTATTCATCACCTCTAACTTTTCACATTTCGAAAAAATACTATTCCGAAATGCACCAACTCTGAATTTTGCATGCTCAGTGACTTTTTAGTTCCTAGGTGTACCATACACTAACTAATACAGTTTCGGATGACCGTACGCAAGCCGTTAAATCCATTGATGTTTTATAATTGAAGTTTCAGTTTTAATTGACAGTAACAAAAACAAATAAAAAATGGATGGTTTGGCTTCAATTAAAAATACTAAACGTTGAAACGATAAATTAGTAACATTTGAGAAATACCTAAAATCTTCTCTACTTTCCGAAAAACCTCTGGATTTCCTGAAGTTTCTTCAGAAATCCTTATATTTTGAATTCTTTGAAAAACTCCTAAATTATTTTATGTTCGGAAAAGACCGACGGTTCTCTGATTTTGTAAGGAATCTACAAACTTTCTTGAAGTTCCTAGAGCTGGATTTCATGAAGAAACACATCCCTTCATTTTTCAAAATATTCTCTCAATGAATGCTCACATCAGGAATAGAACCTGCCCTCAAATTTTCATATTTCTAGCATCAATAATTTAGACTTTGCATTATTACCTCAGGCAAACTGAAAGATTGTCTTTTCATTTTCATCACGCAATTGCGGCAATGATGTTCATTGTTCATAAACATTCTCATTGCAAAAAGCAATACTACTAAAGAAAATAATATATCCCAACTTATTA
>NW_021680527.1:35854-36103 GCF_001412515.2 Diachasma alloeum | reverse complement strand
CTTGAAAGTGGAAAATAGAAAGTCAACTTACCGAAGTAGACTACGACCATGATTATTTTTTATGTAAACAATTTAATAGCTTCCATTTTTTCACCCTCGAAGTGAAAAATTGGTGATCATTGTAATAGTATTTTTTCCTGAATTTTTATGAATTTTTCCGCTTGCGGAATTTCACTGAACATGAATTTCATGCCAAAGAAATTTAATGTCTTGTTCGTAATCGTTCTCGTTGCAAAAAGCAATGCGAAT
>NW_021680527.1:25194-32153 GCF_001412515.2 Diachasma alloeum | reverse complement strand
AGACATTGGAGAAGTGGGCAGATGGAAATGAAATGGAGGTGAGTGTGGAAAAAACAAAGATAATGGTGTTCAGGAACGGAGGAAGAAGGAGGAAAGAAAGTTGGGAGTACAAAGGCAAGAAACTGGAGGTGGTGAATGAATTCAAGTATTTAGGCTTCTGGTTCACGACCAAAAACACATACTCGAGACATGCCAAGAAACTGACAGGGAAAGCTCAGACGCTGGTGAACAAAACCTGGGGAGAAATGAGGAGAGGCAAGATAAGAGGACTGAGGAAGAGGCTGTATTTCATGGGAGTAACGGTGAAGGCAGCGGCGCTATATGGAGTAGAACTGTGGGGATGGAGAAGGCAGGAAAACATAGAAAGGATAAAGAAGAAATATACAAAGGCTAGCATGGGACTGGCGAGAAACACACCAGACTACATATGGAGAATGGAGGCAGGAGTAAGCAGTGTAGAAGTAGAAGCAGTCAGAAGGGCAGCGGCTTTTCTAATAAAATTGAGCAGAATGGAAGAAAGTAGATGGCCAAGAAAATGCCTGAAAGAGGAATTGAGGGGGATTAAGAATGGACAACCGTCCAGTTGGGGGCAAGGGGTGATAGAGAGACTGAGAGAAGTAGGAGATGGAGAGTTCCTGGAACATCTGCGGGAGGGGAGGAAGGAAGAAGCAGAAAAAAGGCTGAAGGATATAGTGGAGATAGTGGAGGATCAAGAAAAACAGAAGGATTGGGAGAGAATAGAAAAATCGAAATACTGTGACCACTACGGAGAGATAAAGGAGAACACGGAGATGTGTGAGTACTGGACGGATAGAAAATTAAACATGGAACAGAAAATGGCTTGGGCAAGATGGAGATGTGGAAATGCAATAAGAGGAGGGAAGAAAGGCTTTGAGGATGACAGATGCCGAGCATGTGAGAAAGAGAAGGAGTCACTGGAGCACGTGGTCAGTTGCAAGGAGATAATGAGGAGAGTAGGACCACATGATGAAAGATGGTGGAAGAGATGGAGACAGAAAAGTAATCGAAGACATTGGAGAGAAAGGATAATAGAGGAGCTCAGAGATCACGCTACGAAGAGAAACTGTGATAGGTTTGGAAGGATAGAGAAGGCGCTGAGAGAGGAGTAGACAAAGCGAAACGCAACCAAAGAGAGGGATGGAAGCAGAAGGGTGGAGAAGAACCAGAAAAGGATGGAGGAGCAGTGGGGGAAGGGGGGAATGGGGTGTAAATAAGAAGGGAAAGGTTAAAAATAAAGAAAAATATATTATATTATAGTATATGTTGGTTATGTGCACAGCACTATGTTAATAAAATGTTTAGTAAAATAGAGGAGGAGGAGGCTTGTGGAGATGTAAAACAAAGAAAAACTTTTGTAACATCAAGGAAATAAATTGAATCTTGAATCGATTTTCTCGAACGTAATTCAGAGAGTAAATTTCTGAAATTCAATGATTGTTGATACTCTAGTAAAAGTGGATGTCAATACGTATAAATTTTTCTAATTAGGTCATTCGGTATTTCACTTAATTTGTGAATCATATGATCAATACAATTCTAATATCAACACCTCATATATTCAGCACAAAATAAATAATCAAAAGTTAAAATAAATTCATGATAATGATGCAGATCAAATGACATGAATATGATCATTCTAATTCTCAGCTATTACGAAATGAGCCACAGATTTTTTTTTTCACATATAAATTTTGAATTTGGATACTGTTGTTTTTTTTCTTTTGTCTTGCTTATATTTTACTATTGGGGAATACTTGAGAGTGGATTATATGCCGAGGACACTGGACACTACTGTATTGAAGTTGGATATTATTTTTATCTATTCAATGAAAAATAAATTTAACTATTGATTCTAATAATCTTTGTTTGAAGAAAACGTCAGTAAATGCAACCTTTAAAAAGTTGAAAAAATGATTAAGACAATCATAATTTATTTATCAATAAAAAATACAGAGCAATTCTGGACAGAGTAATTATTTTTCAACTGAGAATTCTAGTAACTTGGATCGAAAAATGTATTGAATTCCATGTAATTGTCATGAAATGTGAACTTCATTGCTTACTCTTTCAAACTGAATTAAATATCTTATTGCCTGAAATTGACTACTAAAAGATCCATGGAGTGTCATTTTTTCTTCAACAGTTTAATTACCTTATTCAATAATACTTAATTCTTCACTCTAGAAATAATTTTTTTTCTAAATCCCGAAAATTTCAACAAAAATCAATTTAATGCAAAAAAAATAATGTCTTTAGAAGTTTAGAGCATTTCTATATTCATTCCTGCAAAGGGAATGTTGAAAAAGGCAATTATTCGCGGAATGTCTTTATTTGCGAACTTTTACTGGCCAATTCAATGAAGGAGTTAGATGATAGAAATTCTTCAAATAAAAAAAATTTAGACTTCTTTATGCCATGTAGAAAATTCATTACTCTTTGATTTTGTAAAATAAATATTGATTTTATTTAACAAACCCTTGAACTAAAATTGAATGAAGAAATGGAACACGAATATTTTAATAGTTATTACAGCTTAGAATTAGGTCTGAATGATTTGGAAGAATATAAGATTCATTTCGTTTATTCCACGATTGACATTCAAGTTTATTTAATTATGAACTATTTCAACCATCTTGTCAATTTTTAACACTCATCACTAACGAATAATTTGCCATTTCATTCAACATAAATATATCTGTGCGCAAAATATGCACTGATTTCCCATTCCATTTATCATAAATAAAAACGTGTGCAAAATCTATGCCCTGATTTTCTATTCGTCATAACAAACAATTCCGTGTGTAAAAAATATGCACTGATTGTATGTATTTCATGTATTCCTTATTTGAGGTTAGAAATCCTTTTTTAATTTTTTATTTTTATTTTTTTATTTTCCGGCCCTTTCTGCCCTCTGATGGGCTAATCGGCCCTATCCACCCCTATGCATGCGGCTGTGGATTCTACACTGCACCGCATTCGCACTCCTATAGAACATAGGAGTAGCATGGGAAACCACAGAAAACCCATACCGGTACAGGCGGTCACTATATTAGCGACCTCCCGCTCGCCGGAGCCTCCGGTTGAAAAACTCGGTTCCACGGGGAATCGAACCCACAACCTTTCGCACACTAGGCTCGCACCTAGCCGCTTCGGCCACCGACGTCGGTCCTTTTTTAATTCACGTGAATTTTTTCCAAAAATAAGATAAGGATTCTGATGTCCTAACATCAACTTGAAGTACTCTCTCACTATCGATAATTTTTCAAAATTCCGGGAGAAGGAAATTTCTTTCAGAACTTACTACTTTTCTCTATTCTTTTACAGAAATTCGAAAATTTTGTGAAATTGGAGTATGAAAAAACCAATAAATTTCTCTATTTTTTTCAAAATTTTCATTCGATATTTCCATACTATTTTTAATTTGCGATTCTCCAACTTTGTTTATGATACCTTCTTTCGGTGAATTTACAATATTTCCTTTCATAACCAATACATTAATGTGTACATTGACTGAGAATGAGAACTAAAAAATATTTTTACGAATTATTTGCTCGTTTCTTATTTCACGCTAGAAATGCTCTTCAAAAGTCGCGCCCATTTTCGCGAAATTATTTATGAAGATTCCCCTTTATAGTACCCGTTTTTTTTCAATGCCATCTGTCGGTGTCCCCGCCCAAGTTCGTCCTCATTCGAGCTATTTTGAGTTCGACTTTCGGCGTTCGACTTTTTTCAATTCGAGTTTTACCCTTCGTGTCTTTTATGAATATAGAATAGGAGGATGTCCGGATGTATGCATGTGTGTGTGTGTGTGTATGTGACCGATCGTTTTTCGACGATAACTGAAAAAATTATTGTTTAAATGAATCTAACTATGATTTAAAATATTTTTCCTAATGCCACTTTGACCAAGTTCGATCATGAGATTGATTGCATCATCTGTTGTTGAAAAAGAATTATTTTGAAACCCATATTTTTGAGGCAATGCTGGCTGCCNTTTATTCCACGATTGACATTCAAGTTTATTTAATTATGAACTATTTCAACCATCTTGTCAATTTTTAACACTCATCACTAACGAATAATTTGCCATTTCATTCAACATAAATATATCTGTGCGCAAAATATGCACTGATTTCCCATTCCATTTATCATAAATAAAAACGTGTGCAAAATCTATGCCCTGATTTTCTATTCGTCATAACAAACAATTCCGTGTGTAAAAAATATGCACTGATTGTATGTATTTCATGTATTCCTTATTTGAGGTTAGAAATCCTTTTTTAATTTTTTATTTTTATTTTTTTATTTTCCGGCCCTTTCTGCCCTCTGATTGGCTAATCGGCCCTATCCAACCCTATGCATGCGGCTGTGGATTCTACACTGCACCGCATTCGCACTCCTATAGAACATAGGAGTAGCATGGGAAACCACAGAAAACCCATACCGGTACAGGCGGTCACTATATTAGCGACCTCCCGCTCGCCGGAGCCTCCGGTTGAAAAACTCGGTTCCACGGGGAATCGAACCCACAACCTTTCGCACACTAGGCTCGCACCTAGCCGCTTCGGCCACCGACGTCGGTCCTTTTTTAATTCACGTGAATTTTTTCCAAAAATAAGATAAGGATTCTGATGTCCTAACATCAACTTGAAGTACTCTCTCACTATCGATAATTTTTCAAAATTCCGGGAGAAGGAAATTTCTTTCAGAACTTACTACTTTTCTCTATTCTTTTACAGAAATTCGAAAATTTTGTGAAATTGGAGTATGAAAAAACCAATAAATTTCTCTATTTTTTTCAAAATTTTCATTCGATATTTCCATACTATTTTTAATTTGCGATTCTCCAACTTTGTTTATGATACCTTCTTTCGGTGAATTTACAATATTTCCTTTCATAACCAATACATTAATGTGTACATTGACTGAGAATGAGAACTAAAAAATATTTTTACGAATTATTTGCTCGTTTCTTATTTCACGCTAGAAATGCTCTTCAAAAGTCGCGCCCATTTTCGCGAAATTATTTATGAAGATTCCCCTTTATAGTACCCGTTTTTTTTCAATGCCATCTGTCGGTGTCCCCGCCCAAGTTCGTCCTCATTCGAGCTATTTTGAGTTCGACTTTCGGCGTTCGACTTTTTTCAATTCGAGTTTTACCCTTCGTGTCTTTTATGAATATAGAATAGGAGGATGTCCGGATGTATGCATGTGTGTGTGTGTGTGTATGTGACCGATCGTTTTTCGACGATAACTGAAAAAATTATTGTTTAAATGAATCTAACTATGATTTAAAATATTTTTCCTAATGCCACTTTGACCAAGTTCGATCATGAGATTGATTGCATCATCTGTTGTTGAAAAAGAATTATTTTGAAACCCATATTTTTGAGGCAATGCTGGCTGCCAACATTGACGCGATGTCAATAAATTAAATACAATAAATTATTGAATTCAATTGGAAAATCCACCGTTATAGAAATTCCATGCGGAAGCGAATTGTTAATTTAGGAGCAAAAATATATTGACTATATTATGAAGAAAGCAATTAATCACTTCTATTTTATTCCACTCTTGACATTCAAATTCATCTAATTATCAATCATTTCAACTACCTTTCAATTTTTAACATTCATCACCAAAAAATAATGCATGTGTAGAAAATATGCACTGATGTATTTAATGTATACACGATGTTTGTTTCTTAATTCAGCTTATGAGTCCGCTTTGTAATTCACGCGCATTTTTTCAAATAGCTCCGTCGCGGCCGCATTGCTCAATCTCATGAAAGCTCATATGAGAATGTGTCTTTCGCCCGCTGCCATGATACTTCCAAATGCATATCCTCCGCCATGACAGTTTTCAATGGATGCTTTTTTATTAAGAGAATTATCAAACGATGAATTATATACGACAGAACATAATAATATGCAAAATGACCATTCGGAAGTGTATTGCTAATTTATTAGCAAAAATAACCACACTATATTATGGAGAAAAAATCAATTTCCTAAACACCCAAAACATATTTTTGAGTGACTGCATGTGTGATAAATATAACAATAAGCAAAAATAACAATACTATATGACGATAAACGTAATTTCCCACTTGCTTCATTCCATTCTTGACTTTCAAGTTATCGAATTATCAATCATCATTCGAACAATTTTTCATTTCACATAGAGAATCCGATTTGTAATTTACGCGCGCTTCCTTGAACAGCGCCGTCGCGGGCGCATTGCTCATTCTCATGAAAGTTCACATGAGAATGCGTCCTTCATGCGTCGCCATGACACTTTCTGCGGCTAGTTACAGCTAGCAGGGGATAGGGGGGAATGCAAATTTGGATTATTGCAATCGCTTGGTGGTTCGAAGGTGGTCAAAGGTAGTCCATTTTTAGCTTTTTGGTGGTAAAAATCAATTAATTATAAATAATCAAAAATTTCACCTGCAGCCAGCGGGAGGGATGCATCTTTTTGAAAAATTCAACATATGAATTTATATGTAGAATCCTGTGGTGGTCAAAGGTGGCCCAACACCAAATTCATCCATTCATTTTTTTAACTGATAATGAATAATGTTTATCGGGTCTATCTTACCGAGAGGTACTCCCCCCACCACTTCCCACTCCGGGCCCTTTAAATCATTTCGGAGCACGTTTAAAGGTTACAAAATCTACAGTGATAGAATAGTATATTACGCAACAAGTGCGTAATGGGTTTTTTGGCCCGTGGGAAGTTGTAAAACGAGCCGAAGGCGAGTTTTACAATCCCACGAGTCAAAAAACACCATTACACACGAGTTTCGTATAGTATTTTATGTCATAGGGCCCAGAATCCGCGATTCTACCGAGCGAAGCGAGGTTAGAATCGCGTGATTCTGGGCACCTATGGCATAAAAATCAAAAGCCATCACTTTCTATCATATTATAAAAATT
>NW_021680527.1:16932-18823 GCF_001412515.2 Diachasma alloeum | reverse complement strand
CAGCTCTCAGAGCTCATCTGTTCAAGATGAAACTTGCAGAACAAGAAGACTGCAGACTGTGCGGAGGCGATAAGGAGGGCGTCATCCACATTTTATGTGAATGCCCCCTATTAGCACTCCGTCGCTATAAAATCTGGGGCCAGGCTTTCCTGAAACCAGAGGACTTACAACAAGCGGCTGTCACCAGCCTTATTAGCCTAGTGAGAAACACAGGGCTGGGGCTGTGTGACTGACCGAAACTAAGGCGGAAGTTACAAAAGATCGTATGATTTAGGTGACTCTGGGCGCTTTAAGTGACCAGCCGCACTTTTTTTTATTCTATTATTCTATTAACGTACTCATTTTGCACCGTTGTTTTTTTTTTATTAATAAAACTGGTTGTTTTTTTTCGTAATGAGTAAAGGTGACGGGAGGGGAATTTTGTAAATTTGTAACGTGCCCATTTTGCCTCATTGTTATTTTTTTCTTAATGAACGTTACCATTTTGCCCCATTGTTTTTTTCTTAATGAATAAAGGTGGGTGGGGGAGAATTTTGTAAATTAGTCAAGCCATTAGTCAAAACAATTTTATCTCATTTTTTTTTATGAATGAAAGTCGCGGTGCAGGGGAATTTTGTAAATTAGTAACGTATCCATTTTGCCCCATTCCTTTTTTTTCTTTTCTTAATGAGCAAAGGTTGTGGAGGGGGGTCGGGGGAAGAATTCTGTAAATTAGTAACAAAACCATTTCGACGCATTGTTTTTTTTTCTCAATGAATAAAGGTGGAGGGGGGGGGAGGGGGATTTTGTAAATTAGTAACAAAACCATTTTATACTCAAATGAGTCAGAATCAGCTGAAACATCGAGATATACAATTCCCTGAGAAAGTATTTTAAGAACTTTTTGGGTCATTTTGGATTTTCAAATTCCTTCGAAAAAATGAAAAAAAACGTTGCGGAAAGTTATACTCAAATGACTCAGAATCAACTGAAGCGTCGAGATATGCTATTCCCTGAGAAAGTATTTTTCGAACTTTTTGGGTCGAATTTTTGATTTCCAAATTCCTTTAAAAAAATAAAAAAAACGTCTCGGAAAGGTATACTCAAATGACTCAGAATCAACTGAAACGTCGAGATATACAATTCCTTGAGAAAGCGTTTTTTTCAACTTTTTGGGGCAAATTTTGAATTTTCAGATTCTTGTCATGAAATGAAAAAAAAAGTTTCGGAAAGTTATACTCAAATGACTCAGAATCAACTGAAACGTCAAGATATAATCTTCCCTGAGAAAGTAATTTTCGAACTTTTTGGATCAAATTTTGAATTTTGAATTTCCCTTAAAAAAAATTTAAAAAAAACGCCTCGGAAAGGTATACTGAAATGACTCTGAATCAACGGAAACGTCGAGATGTACAATTCCCTGAGAAAGTGTTTTTTGAACTTTTTGAGTCAAATTTTGAATCTTTAAATTCCTTTCAAAAAATGAAAGAAAAAGTCTCGGAAAGGTATCCTCAAATGACTCAGAATTGACTGAGTCGAGATTTTGAGGTTTGATACAAGCCGAGAAATCGGTTTGAATCAAACCGAAAAACGGAGTAATGCACGCTGAAATTCAGCCTGTTTCAGGTAGTAAATAGCGACTTGATTCTAGTAGATTTTTCGGTTTGATTCCCATTGGATTATGTGTAGGAATACTCAATAAAAACACATTAGTTTTATTCTTCAAAGTAAAACTCTTTAATGATCGCACGCAGAAGGTATATCTTTCTCCAACGAAGTCTCTAGGACGACTAACTAAAAGTCATGAGAGTTTTCACTCTCTGGACCCATTTGACAAAAGGCCCTTGTTTCAATTTTCTTCAGCCTCTCCTTTGTGACTCACCATGAGGACTGTTTTTCTTCACGTCTCTAT
>NW_021680527.1:8881-12489 GCF_001412515.2 Diachasma alloeum | reverse complement strand
CTCCCCATAATAATCTGATAGCACATTCCATGATCCATTGGACATTTCTTGACTTGGCTTTGATTTTTATTTGTTTATTTTTTGCAAAAGTTCTATGGGAATGGTGGTTTCCAGAAAGAAATGTTTCTTCTTTCCAGAAACGACCCCACAAAACTTTTTCTTGGCCCAGTTTTTTTGCAAAAATCCCTTATAAACGATTTGAGAAAAGAAATTAACTATATTTTTATTCAAGTTAAAAACGGAATAAATCCTGAATTTCATTCTCAACGATTATCTTGCGAGTTGAATGGCCTTATTCTAATATGAAAAAAAATTTCGAGCCAAATAAGTCGACTTATACCTTACGCAGAAAGAAAAAGTGAGTTAGCTTTAGAAAAAAGTTTCTAAGAAACTATTAGAAAAAAAATCGTTTCAAATAAATGATTAAACTGAGTATTAATTGTAAACAACGATATACTAAAAAAAATATTAATTTGGAGAAAATATTTTCTAATAAAATCTACAAAATTGTTGTAGTTTTTGAGGAGGAATTTTTCAAAGCGGCGGAGGGGGAGTTGTTTTTTTATAATAGTGAGTTTTTGAAAATAGTTGAGTTTTTCGGAAATATCTTTAAAACTAAGGGAAATAGCGAATTTTTACGAAAAATACGGGGAGGAGGGGGTGCATTGACAATTCACAACCCACGAAATTGAGTCGATGAGTTTTTCAAAAATATCTCCAAAACAACGGGAGACAGCGAATTTAAAAAAAAAACAGGGAGTTCTTAATAATTTTTTCAAATTGTCAAAATTAGGAATTTTCCCGATTTTAAAAATTCGCTAAATTTTCGTAATCGTCAAAAATTTCAAACATTTCAAAAATTTCCACAATTTCCAATGAATTTTGAAAATTTTGAAAATTTATAATTTTGACAAATTGAAAAACAAAATTGAGAACCCCTCCTTTTTTGTAAAAAATCTCTTCTTTATCACCTTTCAGTTTCGGAGATATATTTTTCGAAAATTCAGTGACTCAATTTTTTAGGTTGTGAATTTTCAATGCACCCCTCCCCCGCCCCAAATTTTCTTAAAAATTCGCTGCTTACGATTTTTTTTTTTTTAATTCACCCCCTCCCCACCACATATAAGACCACTTCCCCTATATGAAATCTACATAAGGCGGGAGTTAGAATCCTCACCCGTTAACATAATGTCACTTTTACAACCCCGCGTATAAAAATTTCTCGGCATTGATGAAAACCTTTCATCAATTAAGCTAAAGAATCGGATTGAATCACATCGAAAAATCGGTCTGAATCAAACCGAAGTCGGTCTGAATCAAGTCAAAAAACCGACTTAAAACAGACCGGTATTCCGGATTGCATCTGTCCGAGTCCGACTTGATTCATGCTGTCAATTCGACATTAACCAAGTCGATTCCCGGCATGATCAGTCCGACTTGATTCAGACCGAATTTTCGGTCTGATTCAGGCTGACTTTTTTGGGTGTATGATAAAGTCTATAGCCACAGTCCGAACGACCATGGAATAGCCACGTCAAACAATTAGGATCTCGAATGTCCATGGCCATATTTCCTTGCCGCCGGGTATGGCCGGGTGGGGAGAGAGTTTTCTTGACGACTAGGAACAAGATTTGATCCTCAGTTTGACCATTCAGAATTGACGTTCGGTTTGGCCTCTAAAGGTTTTGAGGGGATAGTAAATCTTGACTTTTCAGATTACGGTGGGTCATCTCAGTATAACTTTTCGAGACTATTTTTTTTTCAATTTTTCAATGGAATTTCAAAATTCCAAATTACGACCAAACAGTTTGAAAAAACACTTTTTCAGGGAATTATGAATCTCTACGTTTCAGATAACGCTGAGTCACCTGGGTAAAACCTTACGAGACATTTATTTTTAACGTTGCAAAGGAAATTTGAAAATGCAAAAATTTGACCCAAAAAGTTCGAAAAACACTTTCACAGGGAATACTATATCTTAACGTTTCGATTCATTCTGAGTCATTTAAGTATACCTTTGAAAGGAATTTGAAAACCCAAAATTGGACCCAAAAAGTTCGAAAAATAGTTTCTCAGGGAATACGATATCTCGAGATTTCAATTGATTCTGAGTCATTTGAGTATAAATTTCCAAGACGTTCTTTTTTCATTTGTCGAAAGCAATTAGAAAATTCAAAATTTGATCGAAAAAGTTCGAAAAACACTTTCTCAGGGAATACTATATCTCCACGTTTCAGTTGATTCTGAGTTATTCGAGTATAACTTTCGGAGACCTTTTTTTCCCCTTTTTTGAAAGGACTTTGAAAATTCAAAATTTGATCCAAAAAGTTCGAAAAACACTTTCTCAGGGAATACTATATCTCCACGTTTCAGTTGATTCTGAGTAATTTGTTTATAACTTTACGAGACTTTTTTTTTCCTTTTTTGTAAGGAATTTGAAAATTCAAAATTTGACCCAAAAAGTTCGAAAAACACTTTCTCAGGGAATACTATATCTCCACGTTTCAGTTGATTCTGAGTTATTTGTGAATAACTTTCCGAGACTTTTTTTTCCTGTCTTGAAAGGAATCTGAAAATTCCAAATTTGACCCAAAAAGATCGAAAAATTCTTTCTCAGGGAATAGTATATCTCCAAGTTTCAGTTGATTGTGAGTCATTTGAGTATAACTTTCAGAGACGTTTTTTTTCATTTTTTGAAAGGAATTTGAAAATTCAAAAGCTTGACCCAAAAAGTTCAAAAAACGCTTTCTCAAGTAATACTATATCTCGACGTTTCAGTTGATTCTGAGTAATTTGTGTATAGTGTATAACTTTCCGAGACTTTTGTTTTCCTTTTTTGAAAGGAATTCGAAAATTTAAAATTTGACCCAAAAAGATCGAAAAATTCTTTCTCAGGGAAAATGAAGGACTTTGAAAATTCAAAATTTGGACCAAAAAGTTTGTAAAAACACTTTCTCAGGAAATACTATATCTCGACGTTTTAGTTGATTCTGAGTCATTTGAGTATGACTTTTCGATACTTTTTTTTTTTCATTTTTTTAAAGGAATTCGAAAATTAAAGTTTGACCTAAAAAGTTCGAAGAACACTTTCCCAGGGAATACCATATCTTGACGTTTCAGTTGATTCTGAGTCATTTCAGTATAACTTTCTGAGACTTTTTTTTCATTTTATGAAAAGAATTTGAAAATACAAAATTTGACCCAAAAAGTTCGAAAAACACTTTCTCGGAAAACTGTCTATCTCGACGTTTTAGTGGATTCTGCGTTATTTCAGTACAAAATGGTTTTGTTACTAATTTATGGGATTTCCCCTCCCCCTCACCGTCATTCATTGAGAAAACAAACAATGGAGCAAAATGGGAACGTCCCTAATTTACAAAATTTACCCCTCCCCTCCACCTTTATTCATTAAGAAAAAAAATAACGGGGCAAAGTGGGCTCGTTACAAATTTACAAAATGCCCCCCCCCTTCTCATTCAGAAAAAACAATGGAGCAAAAGGGGTACGTTCCAAGTTTCCAAATTTCCCCACTCCCTCCACTTTTATTCATTGAAAAAAAACAATGAGGCAAAATGAGCACGTTACAATTTTATAAAATCCCCCCCCCC
>NW_021680527.1:0-3577 GCF_001412515.2 Diachasma alloeum | reverse complement strand
ATGAATTATTGAAGTATGAAATGATTATCGGTAATGATTTCTCAGACTTGACAGAGTTAAAGATATCTCGCGGTGAGATATCTATTGTAAAGACGAATGTTGACATAACTAACGACTCAGAGGTACCCGAAGTTTTTCATATTGATCTAACTGATCTTGAAAATCGTGAATTTAATTACATTGCGAATCCTCAACATCGTAAAAAAATCAAGAGTCTCGTTCAGGGTTATAACCCACAAGCTGTACGCGAAGTAAATATAAAGATGAATTTAATCTTGAAGGATGATACTGCGGTGTATCAGAGAGCACGACGGTTATCGCGCGTAGAGAAAGATGAAGTTGATTCGCAAACTAAAACATGGTTAGAATCAGGCACTATCAGACCCTCTAATTCTGATTACGCGAGTCCAGTTGTCCTTGTGAAGAAAAAAAACGAGACATGGCGGATGTGTATTGATTTTCGTCTTCTGAATAAAAAATTTATTAAAGATCGTTATCCTCTACCTTTGATCGAGGATCAGTTGGATAAATTACAGGGCGCGAAAATTTTCAGCACATTAGATTTAAAGAATGGATTTTTCCACGTGCAGATTAATGAAGAAAGTCGGAAATTCAAGTCATTTGTTGTACCTGATGGGCAGTACGAGTTTTTGAGAGTACCATTTGGCTTGTGTAATTCACCTTCAGTGTTCCAACGATTTATAAATGCAGTGTTTAAAGAAGAAATTAAAGAGGGAATTGTTTTGACGTACATGGACGATTTGATAATTCTCTCTAACAACGAAGATGAAGGATTACATCGACTGGAAAAGGTCCTAAAAAGGGCGATGGACCACGGGCTCATAATAAACTGGGAAAAATGCGCGTTTTTACAGAAAAAAGTCGAATACTTGGGACACATTGTAGAAGACGGCTCTATTCGTCCCTCAGAGCATAAAACAAAGGCGGTCAAGAATTTTCCCGTTCCCAAATGCGTCCGCGATATTCAAAGTTTTCTCGGTCTGACGGGTTATTTCCGAAAATTTATACCTCGATATTCAATTATGGGGAGGCCATTAACGCAGTTGCTAAAGAAGAACGTGAAATTTTCATTTGGGAAGGCCGAAATGGATGCGTTTGAGTCGTTAAAAAATGCATTGATCAGTCAACCTGTTTTAAAATTATATCGTCAAGGGGCAGAAACAGAATTGCACACTGATGCGTCTCGTTTTGGATACGGTGCGATTTTGATACAGCGTGATAATGTAGACAATGCCTTTCATCCAGTGTATTTTGCGAGTGGAAAAACAAGCCAGGCCGAAGAAAAGTACACGAGCTATGAGCTAGAAGTTTGCCAAGCTTTTACAATGACTATGAACAAAAAAGATTTGTGTTTGCGAGTAGCTCGATGGGCTCTTCTTCTCGAAACTTTCGATTATGTAATCGAGCACAGGCCAGGCAAAAGTATGGGTCATGTTGATGCGCTAAGTCGTAACCCTCTACCAAGTGTATTTTTGATTGACGAAAAGAGAGACAGTGTGATTGTGAGAATGAGTCAACCGCAGAAGGATGGTGACGAGTTGAAAAATATTTTCGAAGCAATTAAGCGCGGTCATACAGATGGGTATGAACTTAAAAATGAAGTGCTGTACCGAGAAGTAGATAACGATTTATTAATTGTAGTCCCTCGAACAATGCAGGCTCAGGTCATAAGACGGGCCCATGAACAGGGTCATTTTTCAGTAGGCAAGACAGAGGCTATTATCCGTAGGGATTATTGGTTTAAGGGGATGCGACCCAAAATCGAAAGAATTGTACGTAGTTGTGTGAGTTGTATTTTGGCGGAAAAGAAGCAGGGTAAAAAGGAAGGTTTATTACATGCAATTGATAAAGGCGAAATACCTCTCGACACATATCACATTGACCATTTAGGCCCTATCCCGTCAACAAAAAAAAGTTACCGTTATTTATTTGTTATCGTGGATGCCTTTTCAAAGTTTGTATGGCTGTATGCTACGAAGTCGACTGATACTGCAGAGGTATTAGCACACCTAACAAAACAATCAAGTATTTTCGGTAATCCAAGACGCATTGTATCGGACAGGGGAACTGCGTTTACTTCAAATGCCTTTGAAAATTATTGTCAAGAACAGGCGATTGAGCATACGCTCATCGTCACAGGTATACCAAGGGGTAACGGGCAGGTAGAACGCGTCAATCGCACGGTCAGTCCACTTTTAACGAAATTGTCATCACCGAAGCCAGAGGAATGGTACAAATATGTACATCGAGCCCAGCAGTTTCTCAATGCGACGATAAATAGGAGCACGGGGAGAACTCCATTTCAAGTATTATTTGGGACACACATGAGACTCAAGGACGATCCTAAAATCCGCGAATTAATTGAAGATGAGGCAGTCACGATCTTTGAACAAGAACGAGATGATCTACGCGAATTGGCTAAAGAGAATATCGCAAAAGTGCAAGCAGAGAATCGACGTAGCTTCAATTCCAAGCGCAAGAAAGCGAGTTTGTACAGAGAGGGCGATCTCGTTGCAATTCAGAGGACTCAAGCGGGACCTGGCCAGAAGTTTTGCTCAAAGTTTTTGGGGCCTTATCAAATAATTAAAGTTTTACGTAATGATCGGTATCTGGTGGCGAAAGTAGGCGAGCATGAAGGTCCTCAAAGAACTTCATCAGCAGCAGATCACATGAAATCATGGGTGGCGCACGAGGAGTTTGACTATAATAGTGACACAGAAGAAGACATCTGAGGGCAGATGTCCATGCAGGACGGCCGAGTGTAGGGGCGGGAAAAATCCCATCGTAGCAATTAAGAAATTTAAGCAAACCCTCGGCCAAGACCCCTTTTTTGCCGAGGGTAATAGACTGACGGCCTAGGTAAGGTTTATTGAGGGTTTTATTGGGGATAGACCTTTTGGCGACAGTCTGACGCGCACGTGTGGGGAAATGCAGGGGAATTTCACGCAGGGAAATTAAGAGTTTGCCTCCCCCAAAAATGTTGCCATTTTGGGTATGCGTAGGAGTGGGGGTTGTAGTGGGGGGTAAGCTCGGGCCCAGAGTCGAAGTGCCCAAAACTTAGTCTTAAGTTTAGTTTTTTAACCAACCATCATGCAGATAAGATGTGTCTGGATTTTCTGTGACATTTAACTTTCATTTTAAATATACTTTTATTTTAGTGGAAGTCAATGTGTTTTTATTTCATCTGGTAGTTGCATGCCATCGTTATTATTATTCCCTACAGAAATGTTTAAGCGAGCATCAAAAATGGAATTGAAATCCTTGTCTGCAGAAAAGGATGAAGAATACGGAGGTAACAACAGAGAAACATACTTTATTAAAATCACGTATTTAAATGAAATGGTCATGTTCAACAATGATTCTCCTTTTTCAGTTAAGCGAAAATGTCAACTTAGAAGGAGGAGGACAACGACGTGAAACAAGTTTGTTTGGCGACAGCATTTGCGTGTAGATGTGTTCCTGAGAGATATGTCAACGCCCCTTTTCCTATATTTATTTATTTAAGCAATATTTATTTATATTAAACTCTCAAAAATAAGGGAATGAAGTCTCATCG
>NW_021680526.1:249553-250257 GCF_001412515.2 Diachasma alloeum | reverse complement strand
GCACTTGAAAAAATTCACTCCTCCCTCCCTAACTGGCCCTAAGGGATAACATTTGTATCACTTATTGAGTATTAAATGCTCAATATGTTGGCACAAATTTGATCCCTTAGTCGTAATTAGGGTCGGAGGAATGAATTTTTGAATTGAAAAAAAAAATTTTTTTTTCAATTCAAAAATTCATTCCTCCGACCCTAACTGCGACTAAGGGATGAAATTTATGCCAACGTGTTGAGCATTTTATACTCAATACGTGATACAAATTTCATCCCTTAGTCGCAGTTAGGGTCGGAGGAATGAGTGTTTGAATGAAAAAAAAAAATTTTTTTTTCAATTCAAAAATTCATTCCTCCGACCCTAACTGCGACTAAGGGATGAAATTTGTATCACGTATTGAGTATAAAATGCTCAACACGTTGGCATAAATTTCATCCCTTAGTCGCAGTTAGGGTCGGAGGAATGAGTGTTTGAATGAAAAAAAAAAATTTTTTTTCAATCGCCGCCCTTTGGAGAATTCATTTGAAAAAAAATTTTTTTTCAATCTCTTCGCTCTTTCAACAATTTACTCCTCCCTCCCTAACAGGCGCTAAGTGATGAAATTCGTGTCACTCATTGTGTATTAAATGCTCAATACGTTGGCACAAATTTCATCTCTTAGTCGCAATTAGGGCGGGAGGAATGAATTTGTGAATTGAAAATTTTTTTTT
>NW_021680526.1:248331-249325 GCF_001412515.2 Diachasma alloeum | reverse complement strand
TTTCAAAAATTCACTCCTCCCTCCCTAACAGGTGCTAAGGGATGAAATTCGTGTCACGTATTGAGTATTAAATGCTGAACACGTTGGCACAAATTTTATCCCTTAGTCGCAGTTAGGATCAGAGGAATGAATTTTTGAATTGAAAAAAAAAATTTTTTTTCAATCTCTTCGCTCTTTCAAAATTCACTCCTCCCTCCCGAACAGGTGCTAAGGGATGAAATTCGTGTCACGTATTGAGTATAAAATGCTCAACACGTGGGCACAAATTTCATCCCTTCGCGCCTGTTAGGGAGGGAGGAGTGAATTTTGAAAGAGCGAAGAGAATGAAAAAAAAAATTTTTTTTCAATCTCTTCGCTCTTTCAAAAATTCATTCCTCCCTCACTAACAGGTGCTAAGGGATGAAATTTGTGTCACGCATTGTGTATTAATTGCTCAACACGTTGGCGCAAATTTCATCCCTTAGTCGCAGTTAGGGTGAGAGGAATGAATTTTTGAAAGAGCGAAGAGAATGAAAAAAAAAATTTTTTTTCCAATTCAAAAATTCATTCCTCTCACCCTAACTGCGACTAAGGGATGAAATTTGTGCCAGCGTGTTGAGCATTTAATACTCAATGAGTGAAACAAATTTCATCCCTTAGTCGCAGTTAGGATCGGAGGAATGAATTTTTGAATTGGAAAAAAAATTTTTTTTTCAATTTCTTTGCCCATTCAAAAATTCACTCCTCCCTCCCTATTAGGCGCTAAAAGATGAAATTTGTTTCACTCATTGAGTATTAAATGCTCAACACGCTGGCACAAATTTCATCCCTTAGTCGCAGTTAGGGTCGGAGGAATGAATTTTTGAATGAAAAAAAAAAAAATTTTTTCAATCTCCGCACTTTGGAGAATTCGTTTGAAAAAAATTTTTTTTTAAAATCTCTTCGCTGTTTCAAAAATTCACTCCTCCCTTCCTAACTGGCCCTAAGGGATAAAATTTGTATCACTTATTGAGTA
>NW_021680526.1:247934-248071 GCF_001412515.2 Diachasma alloeum | reverse complement strand
GTATTAAATGCTCAACACGTTGGCATAAATTTCATCCCTTGGTCACAATTAGGGTCGGAGGAATGAATTTTTGAATTGGAAAAATTTTTTTTTTTTCAATTTCTTTGCGCTTTCAAAAATTCACTCCTCCCTCCCTA
>NW_021680526.1:247553-247729 GCF_001412515.2 Diachasma alloeum | reverse complement strand
AATTGAAAACAAAATTTTTTTTTCAACCTCTTCGCACTTTCGAAAATTCACCCCTCCGTCCCCAAAAGGCGCTAAGGGATGAAACTCATGTCATTGAATTGTGCATTTAATGCTCAATAAGTGACGCAAGTTTCATTCCTTAGCTATAATTCGGGGGGGAGGGATGAATTTTCAAC
>NW_021680526.1:205078-245695 GCF_001412515.2 Diachasma alloeum | reverse complement strand
GGGAGAGGGAGAGAGAGGGAGAGGGAGAGAGAGCAATATCGTTGCGCTCTTTTGTCTCGTAGAATGGTCGGGCGGGCACACACACATATGCTGCATATCACATGGATGTGCGCCCGCTTAAAAATCACTCCCCATTGGCCCACCCTTCATTGGCAATAACTTTTTAGGGGTGAGTCTCATCAAAAAATACAAGAGCACTTTTCTGCTCAGAATCACCCCCTGATCCTAGGGTGTTCAGATGTACATATACTTGTGAAACACCCTGTATAACTCATTGAACTCCAATAAGCTCGAGAAATGCCATGTAAGGTATTTACGAACTTTATACCCTTCCTTCCTTATCAATGATACCAACGTTAAGTTCTGCAAGGTCCAACAACAATTGAATGGGAGTGACTGTGGAGTTTTTGCCATAGCTTTTGCCTTTTCAATTGCTTTTGGTGAGAATCCTGAAAGAATTACATATGATGTATTAAGGATGCGCCAGCATTTGCTACATATGTTTGAGACTAGAACCATTTCCAAGTTCCCAGTCATTTCGGTTACTATACAACCCAAGAATTGTCGCAAACGATCAGCATTCGAACTTTACCAATCCACCAATGGAGAAAAAATATTATTGCATGAAAACAAGGAAAATCAACAAGTGAATAGTCAGAGAAACAATCGCGACCAAATGCATGAACTTCAATTACATGAGCATAAAAGCACATCAGATGTAACAAAGATTAAGTCCAGCAATATGATGAAAGCCCCATTGAAACGTCTGTCTCATGAAACGCCTTTTAATGTGGGAAAAAATGTAATCTCGATAGAAAAACGTCGAAGAGTTGATGATCATACCCTGCGACCACTGAGTAGTGAATGGATGGCGATGATTTCTAATAATGAAATGTTAAAAGATGAGCATATTCTATTTTTTGCTAAACTCTTGTCAAAATATTCAGATTATTGCCATCAAGACACATTATTTTTGCAAAGGCCTCATCAAATTGCATCAATTCTTCCTGCGAGGAAACACATTCAATTTTTATATAGCAATGATGCTATAGGTAAAGGCGACTTTGGTCATTGGATATGTAGTTTCTATGATGGTAAACACATAAACATCTATGACTCTCTTAACAACCGTTCACTACATAATGATCACAAGTTATTTCTGCAACATCTTTATCCATTTTTCCATGTTACCAACAATTCGGTACAATTCAGAAAAGTTCAAATGCAAACTAACTCGGTTGATTGTGCTATATTTTCTATTGCCTTCGCTGTAACGATATTATTCAGGGATAAGCCAGAGTTTGTTACATATGATACATCGTTGATGCGAACACATTTGCTTAACATGTTCCGAACTATGGAGATCACGGCATTCCCCTATATTACCAACTCCAACCCTCCTAAATTCTTATCTTTGGATGAGATTCGAAAGAATGAACAAGTTGCATGTCGAAAACGCGTTTCCTCTGATAGAAAAAGTATAAAACATACCTATAATCTCACACGTTTTGAAAATGAAACACTCGATGATGATAAATTTCCCACTCCGAGCCATTCGAGCTTGACACCGGAAAAGACGAGAGTTGAAACAAGTTTGAGAAGCTCAGTCAACCATGGCATTACTGGAAAGGCTGTAAATACTAATGAAACCTACACGGATGGTCCTCATATCTCAAATCTTTCCCGCATTGACAAAAAGACAACTGTTGATAATGCAACGAGAAGAAAACTCACGTTTGCAGAACAACAGGTAACAATGTCAAGAGACAAGAAAAAACCGTCCCAAAAAGATCCAATCAAGAAAAAAACAAAGCAAGTTAGCGGACAGAATGCGGCGGGAACGACTCCTGCCACTCAAGAAGTCAAACGAGAAACTCACGATGAAATCACGTCCTGAACAATACGTCGAGAGATTGACAGATATTGTTAGGATGACTGATGGATCTAGTTCAGCAGAGAGTAGTTTAGAAGCTCAAAAGATAGTCAAATGGTGTATGGAACAACGAAAAAAGTATATAGAAGACTTGAATCGTTGTCTAGACACACAACGCCAAACTGCTGACCATCATCTTACAAAAGTTAATGGTAATAAAAAAGATTCTAGAATAGTAAATCTCTGTGGTTCATCAAGACATACATCATCAACGGAGTCCTATTTCTCTGAAATGATATACACATTCAGTGTGTAAAAAACATCCAAAATAAAGAAGAATTCAGAGGGACAAGTAGTCAATATACCACCCTCAATCATAGAAATGAATTCAGAGGGACAAGCAGTCAATATACTGCCCTTAATAAAAGACAGGTTGCACCGTAAAAAATGGGAATGTGGTATATATTGTCAAGTTCTGCAGAACGCAGAGGTTCTCGGGGATTATCAAAAGTTCCTTGAATCGTTGGCAGTGCAAAAGTTGCGTACTCTTCCAAAATTTTTAAAAAGTTGTTTCTTCAAGCATTCACAAGATAAATTAGGTCATTCGGTTCACTGTTATATGGAACAGAATCCATGCAAATCATTATATTTTTCTGTTGAAATATTAGCTCCGTATTTCCCAAAAGTACGAAATGTGAAGAGACTCTTATATAAACTGAATGAAACCATTGAGAAATTAAAGTATCTAGATGACGCATTAGAATCGATGAAATTGGATACATTGCGAAAAATATCCACAGACATGAAAAAGTTAGGGCAATCCTTCGATTCTTCTGTGAGCGGAATCGATAACTTGGACGAAGATATGATCCAGAGTAAATACAAAAAAGCTTTTGTTGCCTTGGCTAAACAAGGCGTGGCTGAATATCCATGCATCTCATGCCAAAAGCTGCATCCTAAGAGTGCAGTCAGAGCCATTGAAGATTTAAGAAGTGAAATCCAATGCTGTTATTGGGAAGATCTGAAAAAATTTGTTAAAGGTAATGATTTGTACTCGAGCGAGTATATATGTCGATATTGCATGGGAAAATTCCGGCTTAATCAGCTACCGCCGAATTGCATCATGAATATTAATGTTGTAAGTCATGTTCCTGATGAAATAAGGAACATGTTTGTTTCCAATGTGACGCAAAGGTAGAACTCAGTTTGATACTACAATTAGCAAGAGGTGAAAGTTGTCTGCTGGTCATAAACATTGCAGCCTCACAAATCGGTTGAGAAGTAGCATCATAAAATGGGTACTTTAGTTGAAAAATATACTGATAATCATCTGTGGTCAAGCATTCGGCAATGTCTTTAGAGTGTGTCAAGGTATAATGATATTGGCTAAGCAGCAGGTAGTCGCCCCGAGGTTGAATGTATGCTGACCCTTGGCGGTTCCCGAACACTTGAGCCGTAGGATATGGATACATTTTGTACAATTCCTATGTCTTTGAGTTTAATAGTAGGATTCTCAATATTACATCTAATTTCCCATCATCAAATCCAATCTTTACCTTCAATTTTTCTAGTAAATCATCAGAACGTGGTTGTTCAATCGAGAGAGGGAGAACCAATGACTGATCCTGTCTCATTGCAATTAAATTATTGACAGCACTTTCCAGTTTTGTATAAGTGAATAATTTAAAATGAATGACTTCTGCGTTTGCAGAATGTATGGGATCAATTATCGTTTCCAGAAAATACATGTACATATCCAGCTCGATTTCCAAACGTTTCGCCCAATATCGGATGCCATTGAGCATTCGATGATGAAGCAATGATGAGAATTTGCCCTCTTTTTGTGGCTCTTTGGCAAAATATCACGTCAAAATATCACATGTCAAAATATCACACGTCAAAATATCACACGACAAAAATATCACACGACAAAATGTCACACGACAAAAAAATCGCACAACAAAATATCACACGATATTGATTTCTTGCGGTAACAGATGTGCAAATATAAATGTAATCCGAACGCGTAATATTCTAACGCGTGATAATTTATCATGTGATATTTTTTATTTGTGATATTTTTGGCCTGTGATATTTTTGTTAATAATATTTTTTTGTGATATTTTGACGCATGATATTTTTTACCGTAATATTTAGACGTGTCACCTGTTCTTTAATTAAGTTGACGGTCTTCAAAAAATCTTCGACACAGGTTTCATTTTTATTTCTCAATTGATCCAGCTAATCATGGAGGTGATGTAATCCTATTTGAGCCTTATGCCTGTGACAATCATTGATCGTTCGATTCAATATTTCCTCAGAGTTGNTGTGATATTTTTTATTTGTGATATTTTTGGCCTGTGATATTTTTGTTAATAATATTTTTTTGTGATATTTTGACGCATGATATTTTTTACCGTAATATTTAGACGTGTCACCTGTTCTTTAATTAAGTTGACGGTCTTCAAAAAATCTTCGACACAGGTTTCATTTTTATTTCTCAATTGATCCAGCTAATCATGGAGGTGATGTAATCCTATTTGAGCCTTATGCCTGTGACAATCATTGATCGTTCGATTCAATATTTCCTCAGAGTTGAGTTGGATTTCATTCAATGATCCGAAAAGAGTTTCTGTGATAACTCCAACATATCCAGAAGGTAGACATTTATTTTCCTCAGAAACTGATTGGTTCATGAAAAACAGTAATTGGTCCATGTATTTTTCTTCTTTCTGAACCCACCGCAACCGATTTTCACCACAAAGTACTGTCACGCATGTAATAGTGTCTGCATAATATTTACATGCATGATTCATATATTCTAGTTCATCTCGTGTGACGACTGGCCTTTCAGGAATTATTGTCTTCTAGTCAATATGTGTTGCTAGCTTCCACTCTCCTGTCCATTCATAATGCAACCCATTGGACGTTGGAAAACCATATTTACAAAATCCATAGAGTGACAGAATGATGCGATGAGTAGTTGAAGTGATAAAACTGTGGCCATTATATTGTCTTGTCCAAAAAATCCACTCCGCTGGTAAAATTAGGATTAGCCTGATGGTTCATATTGGAATTCCCCCCATCAAGATTTTCTTCATCGATCCAACCATTAGAAGTGTTTTTGAACTCCAAACTTTTGACAGATCGCTCATTACCAGGTCCCAAATACTCGGTCCCAAATACTCGGCCCCAAAAACTCGGCCCCAAAACTCGGCCCCAAAAACTCGGCTCCAAAAACTCCGCCCCAAAGGACGACTCTGAAACTGTTCTCCCGGTAACTCATTTTTATCTCGTCCACAAAATCCACAAAATCTTGGCTCCAAACCGTCGTCTCCAAGAGTGTGACCTCAACCCCCACCCCTCGAAGAAAAAACTCGACCCCAAACATCGATATCGACTGGTCCATAAGTTCAGTGTAACGTCAACAACTGCATGAGTTGTATCGCAACAAATGAACATGACTTTGAAATTTACACACAGCCAACGTAATGGTCTGCTGCTTATTCACCAAGGGCACTCCTTGTCTATACATCGCGACAAAGCAGGCAAAATCATATGGAGGTGCCGCAACAAATTTTGCTCCGCAAGGGTGTATACTGATTGTAAGCTTCCCTCAGGGAAAATTCTCAAAGAGACACATCATAACGACAAACATAACAGCCAAGAGATGAGAGCGCGAAATGTTCAAAATAAAACACAAAAAATGGAAGGAAGTTATAATGATTTTTCACGTAGTTGGAAATTTGTCAATGAATTACTCCCATCTAATTCGTAACGACGAACGAGTTTTTGGCACCGAGTTTTTGGGGCTAATTTTTTTCTTCGAGGGGTGGGGGTTGAGGTTACACTCTTGGAGACGACGCTTTGGAGCCAAGATTTTGGGGATTTTGTGGACGAAATGAAAATGAGTTACCGGGAGAACAGTTTCATAGTCGTCCTTTGGGGCCGAGTATTTGGGACCGAGTTTTGGGGCTGAGTTTTGGGGCCGAGTTTATCAAAATTAATCGATTCGTGACGGTGTTTGTGAGGAGGCGTCAATAATAGTCAAAATATTTCAATGTCACCTTGTGAGAGGAAACTGGTAATGGGCGATCTGTCCAAAGGTTGGAGTTCAAAAACACTTCTAATGGTTGGATCGATGAAGAAAATGTTAATGGGGGCAATTCCAATATGAACCATCAGGCTAATCCTAATTTTACCAGCGGAGTGGATTCGTTGGACAAGACAATATAATGGCCACAGTTTTATCACTTCAACTACTCATAGCATCATTCTGTCACTCTATGGATTTTGTAAATATGGTTTTCTAACGTCCAATGGGTTGCATTATGAATGGACAGCTGAGTGGAAGCTAGCAATACACATTGACTAGTAGACAATAATTCCTCAAAGGCCAGTCGTCACACGAGATGAACTAGAATATATGAATCATGCATATAAATATTATGCAGAGGCTACTACATGCGTGACAGTACTTTGTGGTGAAAATCGGTTGCGATGGGTTCAGAAAGAAGAAAACTACATGGACCAATTACTGTTTTTCATGAATCAATCAGTGTCTGAGTAAAGTAAATGTCTACCTTCTGGATATGTTGGAGTTATCACAGAAACTCTTTTCGGATCATTGAATGAAATCTAACTCAACTCTGAGGAAATATTGAATCGAACGATCAATGATTGTCTCAGGCATATGGCTCAAATAGGATTACATCACCTACATGATCAGCTGGATCAATTGAGAAATAAAAATGAAACCTGTGTCGAAGATTTTTTAAAGACCGTCAAATTAATTAAAGAGCCGGTGACACGTCTAAATATTACGGTAAAAAATATCATGCGTCAAAATATCACAAAAAAATATTATTAACAAAAATATCACAGGCCAAAAATATCACAAATCAAAAATATCATGTGATAAATTATCACGCGTTAGAATATTACGCGTTCGGATTACATTTATATTTGCACATCTGTTACCGCAAGAAATGAATATCGTGTGATATTTTGTCGTGCGATTTTTTTTTCGTGTGATATTTTGTCGTGTGATATTTTGACGTGTGATATTTTGACGTGTGATATTTAGACATGTAACCAAAGAGCCACAAAAAGAAGGCAAATTTCCATCATTGCTTCATCATCGAATGCTCAATAGCATCCGATATTGGGCGAAACGTTCGGAAATCGAGCTGGATATGTACATGTATTTTCTGGAAACGATAATTGATCCCATACATTCTGCAAAAATAGAAGTCATTCATTTTGAATTACTCACTTATACAAAACTGGAAAGTGTTGTAAATAATTTCATTGCAATGAGACAGGATTAGTCATTGGTTCTCTCTCTCTCGATTGAACAACCACGTTCTGATGATTTACTAGAAAAATTGAAAGTAAAGATTGGATTTGATGATGGGAAATTAGATGTAATATTGAAAATCCTACTGTTAAACTCAAAGACATAGGAATTGTACAAAATGTATCCATATCCTATGGCTCAAGTGTTCGGCAACCGCCAAGGATCAGCGTACATTCAACCTCGGGGCGACTACCTGCTGCTTAGCCAATATCATTATACCTTGGCACACTCTAAAGACATTGCCGAATGCTTGACCACAGATGATTATCAGTATATTTGTCAACTAAAGTACCCATTCTATGATGCTATTTCTCAACTAATTTGTGAGGCTGCAATGTTAATGACCACCAACAACTTTCACCTCTTGCTAATTGTAGTATCAAACTGAGTTCTACCTTTGCGTCACATTGGAAACAAACTGAAAAGGGGAGGCTTTACTCAGAGCCCGAGAAAGAGGAGGTTAATTTTTCATGTGGAGGCGAATGGAGAGATGCAATGAATATCTCAGGCACAGGTATTCTTCAAGTCAAGACAGGATGTGAGGCTTATACATCATATGCAACGATGATTGGGTATCAGCCATTTGTAGATATATCAGCAAAATATATCACTATTAGATATCTCAATGTTACAAAGATGGTGCAAAAATACGTTGAATTTCTCCCACAGTGTTATGTACAACTAGATAAGTTCTTATATGAGTGTAATAAATATGAGCAATCATCCGTTGCTATATTATTTTTAGCAACAGCACTGGGGCTATTTGTTATTTGGCTTGTTGCACTATTATTTTTTCCAGTAACAAAAGAAGATGGAACCGGTAGTGTAATCGTTGGGTGGTTACGGAGATACATGTATGAGGAATTTTTATTGTATAAAGAAATATTTTTTTTTCGAAATTTTTTATTTTTTATTTTTTCACCTCTTTTCCTTTACAAGTTATTTACAATATCATTGTTTTTAAATCCGTAAGGCGAAGTATCTGTTGTGTTTGGCAGAAGAATGCGCTTATCATTATGCCAACTTAGAGCTAGTTTTGTTTGATTAATTGTGAACACATCATGTTTGAAGGATCTGGTCATATTTTGCGACATCCGAAAATTTTTATGCTGGTCCAAGCAGGTTTTATAGTCATCAAATGTGATACGCTTCAACGTTGATTTTTTCACTCCTTTGGCCCGCGATTTTTGCCGATCTTCACCAGACACTTTAAAGCTGTATATTTTCGAGCGAAAACCCACGAACTCAGTCATGACTTTACCATGATTCTCGTCTTTCATTAAACCTAATTTCTTCTTATTCTTTAGAGATATATTATATACATTATTTATTGGATAATCTGAAGTGTCAAATTTATCGATATCACTTTTCATAATTTCATAAATATCCTCCACTTTAAAATGATAAATAAGAATATCAGTGTCTGTGCACAATAGTTTTGCTCTATCCTTAAAAGTATTTTTTACATAATTATAGTGAAAATCGTAAATGTATGTTTTAGAAATGTCTGGAATCCTGAAACCTATGTATATTGGCTTATTAAATTCAATTTTTGTACGACTCATTTGAATTATTACCAAATCCTTATCAAAGATAATACTGCTATGAAAGTTGGGTTTCGATATCCAACTCTCAGCACCCCATCGTCCCTCCCAATTTGAAACTAGTTTTACATTCTGATGTTTTCTAACGTCCTCCATTGTTTTTCCAAAAACCGCATTATTCATTAATTTATAAAAAAAAATTTCAAAGTCATTCAAAGTCATTCAAAGTCATTCTGGGAATTTTTCCGGTAATTGGTATTTAAATCAATATATATTTTTAACCATAAGCTCTGAGAGAACATTTTAAAAGTCAAGTTCATCGGCTCATTTCGCTGTAATTCAGAATCGACTTTTATCGTTAAAAGACGTAACTGTTCAATGAACCACTGTATACAGTCTTTCCCACGATAAATAAAAAGTTCCGATTTTGAGTCATCATAACTACATTTCATATACAATGCAACACTGAACGGCACATAATTTTGGTGTATTTTAGTGTTTTGATCATTGTCATAGTGCACTTTTTTCAATAGATACTCAGTATCAGCATACACAACATAGGGAACAGTCAGTTGATTTTTGAAATTTTAAAATTTCAAAATTTTTTCAGCACTATGGGGAAAAATCATTCGACACTTGTTGATTGATACTCAATCGACCCTGTGATTAGTGTAGGCCTCTTTCTTGAAAAAGTGATACAAATTTGTGTACCAATTAAACGAGATAAATTCGAGATCCATGTATAGTGATGAATTCTTTCCTGTTCACCATCGAGGATGTCTTCTCTTTCAATAATGAGAAGGTGAATTGTTCTTTCTTCCTCTTGCAGTGCGGTTGGAGGATTTCTGCTCAAGTAAAGTGGCACAATCCATTTTTTTCTGATTCTTCACCACTATCAATTCCATATACATTAATCGACAATTCATTCATTCTCTCAAACTTTGGAATGTCTTTTAATGCCATGAGGTAATTGAAGTTACCAAAGCTTTTCATGGCAATGCTGAAAGAGGAATATGAGTTTGTTCGTTGCTTATCTCGAACATTACAGCGAGCGGCCATAATGGACCANGTCATATTTTGCGACATCCGAAAATTTTTATGCTGGTCCAAGCAGGTTTTATAGTCATCAAATGTGATACGCTTCAACGTTGATTTTTTCACTCCTTTGGCCCGCGATTTTTGCCGATCTTCACCAGACACTTTAAAGCTGTATATTTTCGAGCGAAAACCCACGAACTCAGTCATGACTTTACCATGATTCTCGTCTTTCATTAAACCTAATTTCTTCTTATTCTTTAGAGATATATTATATACATTATTTATTGGATAATCTGAAGTGTCAAATTTATCGATATCACTTTTCATAATTTCATAAATATCCTCCACTTTAAAATGATAAATAAGAATATCAGTGTCTGTGCACAATAGTTTTGCTCTATCCTTAAAAGTATTTTTTACATAATTATAGTGAAAATCGTAAATGTATGTTTTAGAAATGTCTGGAATNGCATTCGTTTAGCATCATCTAAAAGTTTGGGTATGTCTGGATTTTTCACGTTAATGATTACACCGGTTCTCATACAACCCTCAAAAACACTTTGTAAGTCCTCCCATCGGACTCCATCAGTTAAATTACCCCTTAAGTCTCCTCCTATCACTTCCAAGTTTCTGAACCTTGCACAGAACGCTTTCAGTCGTCCTAACACGTGAGTTAAACGTCTTTTCTCACTATGACTCGCACTCCTCTTCAATAATGCATTAATATCTTTCGAATGTCCTCTGATGTGATTAAGCCATTGTTGAATTTCCCTCGGTCTCCTATTCGTTTTCACTATTTCATACGCATCCTCCAATCACCTCAATCATCTTTTACACGCGTTAGGATCCATGTTGTTCATGATAAAGACAATAAAGAGCTAGTGGAAAATCAAGGTGAAATTCGTTTATATAGATACATATGTGAGTGTGCCTACGCTTGTACACTCTGTAAAATCTTACGTGATTGGTTGAAAAAGAATCATTTGACTCATGGAAAAATATTAACAAAATAGCAACATTTTTTGTTCGTGAAAAAAAAATAGCTGAAAAATGTCCTGGATAACATTTAATCTTTGCGGTGCGATAGGACATCAAAGGGTCCGAAAACTCTGCTCCAGTTTGTCAAAGATCATGTTCTTAGGGTTGTGACTACAACATGCCTTCCCAGGTAAACCGAAATAGTCTATGTAAACAAAAGATTGTCTTCGGACATCTTCCAATGCATTTCCATCCTTATCAGTTTGCAGCAGATGAAGTTTTCTCGGAAACTCTTCCTACTACAACGTGTACAATTTGACGAGGACTATGCCAAATTGGTGGGGGTACCCAAGTTTTTGGATAACTGATCCTCTACCTTTGCATATATACATACTCCCTCCCTTTCTAAACCCTTCTTTTTAAAATAAATATTTATATATTGATATTGTTATCAACAACAATTTCACACGAAGAGGGGCGACAAACGAGAAAGTACCGGAAAACTCAAGTTCAGACATGTCAAGTGGAGCCAGGTGTCAATGTTTGAAGAAGAGGAGCCCCTTCTGATTTCTACAGCAGCGAATTAGTTATCCCTTTCACCCCTCGCGGCAGTGTACTGAGAAGTTCGGGTGTACTGATTGATTAATTAATCGATCCTCAAATTTAGCCGTGATTTGCGGAATTAATCTGCGAATCAAACCGGCACCTGCGAATTAATTAACCCCTTCACTCACCCCCTCGCGGGGTGGATTGACTAGGTTACCGAGAAGGTCCTTTGTAACGCAAAAGCGCGAATTAAATTGATTAACCAGCGAATTAAATAACCCTTTCATCACTTCGAGGGGAAAAATCGCGAATTAATTGATCAAACCGCGAATTCAATCGCGACCCCGTGAATTAAACCGCGAATCAAACCGCAACACCGCGAATCAAGCCGCGAATTAAACCGCGACCCCGCGAATGAATTAATCCTTTCATCGTTTCAAGGGGAAAATCGCCAATTAATCCATCAAACCGCGAATTAAACCGCGAATTAAACCGCGACCCCGCGAACCAAACCGCGAATTTAACCGCGACCCCGCGAATCAAACCGCGAATTGAACCGCGAGCCCGCGAATTAATCAACCACTCACCCACCCACTTTCATCTGACCCCCCTACTAGGCCCCAACGACCAGGTCGACGCCAAAAACGTTGCCCCCGAACCGGCATTATATAACTACTGAACATTAATGGAGATTTTCCGATGAATGTTGAATCAAGGGAAATTTTTTATTCACATTGTGATCCGTAGGATGGAAAAAGCTCTCTTTTACAATTCAATAAAAACAATTTGAAATGTTGTACTAATTATTGACTCGCAGAGCTCAACTTGCGCTCGCTTTCCTCCATTTTATCTGCACTGTTTGACGGAGAGTAAACTTTAATCTCTGAAATTCTGAGACGGAATATTATAAACAGATTTGAGGAAATAGCTCCCGTGTATCTAGATTTGGGAATTTATCTCATGAATTCGCCATTAATTTTTTTTTCATTCATTTGACTTCTCAATTGATCGAAGTAAGACTACCACGAATTATGCCAATTATATTTTCGACGATGATGAAGACATCAATGAATTATTGGAGCAAATGGAAAATGGCGAAGAAATAGATGTCACTTATACGAGTAAATTGCCATCTTCGAACCCAAAAATAGAAAGATCATGAGTCCAAATCTCACGGTAGTTTTGCATAGAGCCAAAATTAGACATCGAATGGCCGCACGGGTCTTAGCAGCAACCCTTATAGCAGCCGGGATGACTTTAGAAGGTGTATATTTGTGTCGAGAAACTATCCGTAGGAATCGCCACGGACATCGCGAGTTGCTTAAAGATGGCATTCGAAATGAAGCAAAATTAAAAGTAACTGAGATTGTGGGTGTACACTGGGACGGCAAACTACAATCGGCGCCGGAAGACAAATACAAGAAAATTGATCGCCTTTCGATCCTAGTCTCAGGTCATGAGTGGCATCAATTGCTTGGTGTTCCTAGACTCGAAAGCGGCAGCGGGAAAGCGCAAGCAGAGGCAGTATATAAATATTTGCAGGAATGGAACCTCCTCGATAATGTGGGCACTATGGTTTTTGATACCACCGTGAGCAACACAGGCCCCGCCAATGGTGCATGCATTTTACTTGAAGAACTTGTTGGAAGGGATCTTCTGCATTTAGCATGTCGCCATCATGTCGACAAACTCGAACATCTTTTGAAAGCAGCTTTCGAATCAGTATTGGGGTGCACTTCTGGGCCCGACGTTTCAATTTTCAGAAGGTTCCAAGGGCAATGGAGCAATATGGATAAAGACAATTTTTCACCAGGAGTTCATGACGCCACTGTCAAGAAAGCACTGCGCCATGATTATATGTCGGGTATTCTCACTTTTGCTGAGGCACAATTGAAGGTTAGTACCACGTCGGAATTTTCGTACTTTTCGTTCCATTTTTCGTCCATGATGGGATAATGTTCTATTTCTCTGTCCGAATGGACTACAGGGAATTCCTAGAACAGGTGGTAATCTTCCTGGGAGGAAATCTGACAAGAGGCAACCATTTCCGAGCTTTGGGTCCCATTCACCATGCTAGGTGGATGTCCAAAGCGATCTATTCACTCAAAATTTTTCTCTTCAAAGACCAATTCTATCCTAAGTTGACGCGCAAAGAAGAGTCAGGTTTAATTGATATATGTATTTTTATTGTACTTTCGTACCAGAGAGCTTGGTTCACGGCTACGAATTCAGTGACAGCTCCAACCAACGATTTGAAATTGTTACAACAATTGGCAGGAAATGCCCGTTGTTCTAATCGTTTCTCGTTGAAAGTATGGATTTGAAAAGTTTGTGACCCACCTTTGGTTTTTATCAGAGGAATTAATAGTTTTCGCTTTCTTCGACGAAAATGTGAGTGCAGATTGTAAGAGAAAGATGTGTCAAGCCATTGTGACGTCCGACGTTATTCATACTTAAAATGAGTTTTATTATCTATTTTTTTTTATCTTGATAGTTTTATCGTCAACACGTATTCTTTCTTAGGTGTGCAGCTGCACAAATAATTTACGCAGGGCAAAAATCCAAAAAGCCCAAAAATCAATAGTAAATTTTAGTACAATCGTAAGCCCAAAAATCAATACAGAAATTCCAAGTTCCCTAATTGCGCCCAATAAAAACTCTTAATGTATTTGTCCCTAGCAATTTAGTTTATGACATACAGCTGCCTGCATATCTCTAACCAGGATTAGAGTGTCTCGTCCACTCCCCCAAATCCTTGGAAATTTTCCACTGACGCCAATATTTTTCACAATAATATTTCAATGTTATATACTTGCTTTTTAATAAATACGTCGAATATTTGATAATCGAACAATCGTAATTGTTCGAATTAAGAATTGTCTTTTTAGATAACTATCAGAGAATTTTTCAGTCATTTGAAAGGTCACTTGAATTATGATAACTTTATATTCTCAATCCATTCAATTATCCTCTATTAAACAACGGAATTGATCTTTCTTTGTCATTTGGAATATGTGCTTTTCCAAAATTCCAAATTCGGAGAATTTTGGATTGTCAAAGGAATGATAGTATTAATTATTTAAGATGCGTTAGTTAATTTAAACATTTGAAAATTAAGCGTTTTAGAACAAAGAAATAGTAATAGTTCATAATAAATAATTAAATTCTTAAACAACAAGTTAATTATTAAATTATTTCAATAGAACATTGTGGAGGGAGAACATGGGACTCCTGAAACAAATTTAATTGGTTAATTGGGGGTAGAAAAGTCCGCCCACACCCCAACGAATTTTCGCATTTGGTCTCAATGTGGAAGGGATGGAGTAACCCTGAAACATTGGGACTGATGAGTTTGGGGCGGGAAACTCTTGCCCAAGGTCGCATACCATTGGCCCCGAGTTTTCCCTCCAGAAGTGTGTGAGGTCACACCCTTAGTGCAGTTAACAAAACCACTTGCACTTCGGGTAGTTCCTCAGTTCCCTCACAATTCCCAAAGTGGAATTTTCTCATCGACCCTCTGGGCGATTTCACGAGTTACTTCTAACTCTTTTAGTAGAGTCTTCTGACTCGAGTTAAATAAATTTCAAACTTACTTGATTTTATTCAATTTGTAAAAATTAGTAGTCGAGTCAGTTTTGATTGATATTCAATCAATTTAAATTACCTTTTAAACTTTTACTTGTGTAGAATCCTTCGCGGCAAGTGTGTGTAATTAAGTTTAACCAATTTGAAATTAGCAGTCTACAAATTTGTAAGTCACAAATTAATTTTGTATTCTTTCCTTTTATTTTTGATTTTTCAAAATATAGACTCGCAAGAGTTAGTTTAAACAAAATTCTTCTTCTTTTTATTTCTCAACCTTTGTTTCTTCTCCGACAAGTTCTTTTGAAGTTTCTATTAAAAATTGAAATTTAGTTTTGTTAACTTACTCTATAAAGAGTAATTTTCTCGAGTTACGGTTTTTACTTAAAATTGAATCTCTTCAAATTTCATTTTGGTTTAAAACTCAAGTTTATGTCAGTGATTAGTTTCATGTTATATTCCTAAATTGCCTTGGGATATTGATCACCTTTGACATAACAAAATTGGGGGCTCGTCCTAAAAAAAAAAGAAATCTTCAATCTTCACATTGGAGACGATTCGCTGATGCGATTTTTAAAAATAATAAATAAAATGGAAGTTTTTTTTTCTAAAGAAAATCAATTTTCAATTGTTAAATTCACGAGTAATTTTTCTGTCTTCTGGGAATATTAATTAGAGATTAATCATAAAAATTATGTATTTGCCTTGAAGTCAATTTTTGGAGTTTTTCATTAATTTTTTTCAAACAACTAGAGAATTCGGTGGAAATCTTAGAAAATCAATAAATAAATTTTCCTTACAATTAAAAATCATTTTAAGGAATTGAACAAGGGTACAGGAATTGTTGGAAGAAACATTGTCAATTAGAATAAGTGAAATTTTACGTTTTTCTATTACAATTTTCTTTGTTTTAAATGAAATTTTTACAAAACAACTATAAAAATGTTAACAAATCTCGGGAAAACCTTCTGCGACTCCTTCGACTTCAGAGAGTGACGATAATAGACGCGTTTTACGAAGTCATCATGGTGAGTTACTTCCGGGTTACGAAAAACCCAAGCGGAAAATTAATAAAAATAAAACAACAGATTTCGGTTTAGGCGATTCGCGTGCCGTTGATAACGTTAGTGATAACGCGCGTGAGTAATCTGAAAATAAATCCGAAAATGAATCTGAAAGCGAATCGGATAATGATTCCATTTATAACGGAGAAAATACATTGAAAAACGATTCAAATAATTTATCTTGTGATGACGCGAACAGTACTTTAGTTGAAGTAGCTGATTGTTCGGAAAATTGGCCACAACGAATTTCGGGAGTTGATAATAGTCAATTAGAAACATTTATTAATCAACAAATTGAACAGTTTGAAAAAAATTTCGGTATTAATAATCCGGTAAACATGGCAGACTTAAGTAATAATCAATTAATCTCACTGAAAGATGCCATTGCTTGCGTACCTCTTTTTGTGGGTAAGCAAAATGAATTATACGATTTTATCGTAAATTGCGAAGAGGCCAAAGAAATGCTTCCCGCAGCCGCTGAAGAAAACATAACTAAATTAATTCAACGTAAATGCTTAAGTCAATCGGTAAAAGATTCTCTGAATGGAAAAAAATTCACTAAATTAGTCGAGTTAATCAAAGATTTGAAAGCCATTTACATTCCCACAAAAACCGAATGGCAATTACAAGGGGAATTGGGTTCGATTTTCCAACGCGATAATGAATCGGTTATTTCTTTTGCGAACCGTTTGAGAAAAAAAGGAAGAGAAATTGTTGAACTCTTTAAAGTAAATAATCCCAATCACGCTGCAGCGACTCTTCAAACTTATAAAGATTCTGTAGATGGGGAAATAAAAAAATGTTTTCTTCAAGGGTTGAAAGGAAGAAATTGATCAGCGCATGCCAGAATGTGCAACTATGCCCGAGGCATATGATAAGGCCATCGCGATTGAGCGTAAATTGACTATGAAAAATGAACTCTGTGGTGGTAAACAAAAAGCCGATGAAAATAAAAAATCGAAAAACTCTAGTGATTCTAAATCCGTTAAATTTGTCAAAACCAATAACAAAAATGGCAAGTCGAATCACGGAAAATTTCAAAATCGCGAGAATCAAAATATAAATAATCAAAATAATCCCAAATCGTCTAATCAAAATGATCAGGGAAATAACAATTCTCGTTCAAACGGCGGTTCTACGTGTCAAATCTGTAATAAACGAGGGCACTCTGCCAAAACTTGCTTCGTTCGTTTAAATAATTCAAAACCACGTAATGAAGTTTGTCAAATCTGTCAGCGGGGTAATCACATTGCTAAAACTTGCTTTTTGTTGACGAAAAAATCGCAAAACAATGGGCCGAAGTGCAAATTGTGCGATAATATTGGTCACACTGCTGGTAATTGTCGCGGTGGATCAAACCAAACTAATCAATCAAATGCGTCTAGTTCTCGTGGCGACACTTGCCGTTATTGTAAATTACAAGGCCACTCTTTGGAAAATTGTTTGAGATTAGCGCGAAAAAATTCGGGAAACCAGAATCCATCTGTCCCGATGGGCGCGGGGAGAGATGCGAGGGCTCAGCGTCCAGTGAAAGTAGTCCGCAAATCGGAGTCGAGCGACGACTCCCAGTGATTTCAGTACATTTTAAAAAAAATTATGATATTCCATTCATTAAACTCGGTTTTGGGTTGAATCATGAAGAAATTAAATTAATGTTGGATTCGGGTGCATCTCCGAACTTATTAAAACGTAAATATGTAAATTCGAATATTATGATCGATACAAACGATATCAATGAATTACACGGAATATCAACATTACCGGTGTTGACATTGGGAAGCATGAAAATGGATGTAATGGATAAAGTAGCTCCATTTCATGTCGTTCCTGATGACACGCCGATTCCTTACGCAGGTTTATTAGGCTCAAATTTTTTCAAAACCGCGGGGGCAAAAATTTATTATGAAAATAGATTTTTGAAAATTAATGGTAGAAAGTATCCGTTTGAAAATGTAGATAGATCGGGTGATGATATAATCTATATAAAAGTACGTAGTGAATCAGCTTTCTTCATAAATATAAAAAATACAGATGTAAAGGAGGGTTATGTACCTCCATTAAAAATAGGTAAAGGTGTTTATGCTGGCGATTGTTTAGTTCGTAATGTTCAAGGTCGTGCGTATATGCGTGTATATAATACTACGTACGACGAAATCAAGGTTAAAGTGCCGACTTTAACCCTTCGTGAATGTGAAAATATTTATGAACCCTGTGATCAAGTATCTTGTACAGAAAATAGCAATTTAAGTAAATCAAATGTTGTAAATAAAATAGTAACTCACATGAAAGAAGTAGAAACCAAAGATCGATTCAATCAAATTAACGATCTGTTACGATTGGATCATTTGGGAGATAAAGAACAAGCTCATGTGAAGAAATTAGTAAAAAGGTATTCTGATCGGTTTCACATTCCAGGTGAACCATTAAAATCAACTCGGATTTATAAACATAGAATTCCAACAAATTCTGATATTTCTGTTTCTTCAAAACAGTATCGTATACCTCACTGAACAAAGTTGGAGGTTGATAAACAAATTGATGAATTGTTTCAAGCGGGAATAATTAAACAATCAGAATCCCCTTATAACAGCCCCGTATGGGTTGACCCCAAGAAGCCTGACTCAAAAGGGAATAAAAGATGGCGTGTAGTGATAGATTTCCGTCAATTGAATGAAAAAATGGTAACTGACGCTTATCCCCTCCCCAATATCACTGATATACTTGATCAATTAGGGGGATCTATATATTTCTCGGTGTTTGATTTTGCGTCTGGGTACCATTAAATCGAGATGGATCCAAGAGACAGTCACAAAACTGCTTTTTCAACACCAAAAGGTCATTCGGAATTTAACCGAATGCTTTTCGGATTGAAAAATGCCCCAGCAACATTCCAACGTTTAATGGATAGCGTGTTGTCTGGTTTACAAGGTACATCCATGTTTGTGTAACTTGATGACATTATTGTTTCGCAGAAAATTTGAAAGATCACGAAGAAAAGATTGAAGCGTTGATGAATCGTTTAGAAAAAGCGAATTTACAACTA
The DNA here is from genome assembly GCF_001412515.2 of Diachasma alloeum. Lineage (NCBI taxonomy): Eukaryota > Metazoa > Arthropoda > Insecta > Hymenoptera > Braconidae > Diachasma > Diachasma alloeum. The sequence goes on along the minus strand of NW_021680526.1, from coordinate 226,668 downwards.
CAACCGGATAAGTGCGAATTTTTGCGACCGGAAGTAGGTTATCTAGGGCACATAATTAGTAAAGAGGGTTTGAAACCGGATCCTTCCAAATTAGATGCCGTGAGAAACTTTCCAGTTCCAAAAAAACAAAAAAATATTCGTTCTTTCCTTGGATTAACCGGATATTATAGACGATTCATAAAATTTTTTTCTAAAATTGCAAAGCAATTGACTAAATTATTAGAGAATGATGTAGAATTTGTTTGGTCCGATGGAGCTAAAAATGCTTTCGAAACACTTAAAGAAGCGTTATGTACAGCTCCAATTCTGCAGTATCCTGATTTTGCACAGCCTTTTGTAATAACGACTGATGCTTCTGGCTTTGCCATTGGCGCAGTTCTTTCTCAGGGAGAGATAGGGAAGGATAAACCTATCGCTTTTTACTCTCGAGTTTTAAGGGGTGCAGAATTAGGTTATGATACTTTCGAAAAAGAAGCATTAGCTATTCTCGAGGGCGTACGAAATTTTAGACCTTATGTCTACGGACATGAGTTTACGGTTGTAACTGACCATAAACCTTTAGTTTGGTTCAAGACCGCAAAAGAAGCTAATACGCGGGTTCTTAAATGGCGATTAAAGTTAGCCGAGTATGATTACACTGTTCAATATAAACCAGGGAAAATTAACTTGAAGGCGGACGCGTTGTCAACAAACCCAGTTGAACAAGTGAATGTAATTACTCGAGCTCAAATGAAGAGGTCTGAAGAACCTCTTGATCCGGAATTAAAAGAGATTCTGGATATTTTGAATGGATCTGATCATAAAGATCAATCGCTTTTTGCTGGAAAAATTCCAGATGATCCATTTTCTGCTGGAGTCATTCCAGATAATTCTTTTTCGGCTGGGACAATCCCAGATAATTCTCTTTTTGCTGGAAAAATTCTAGATGATCCATTTTCTGATGCAGTCATTCCAGATAATTCTTTTTCGGTTGGGACAATCCCAGATAATTCTCTTTCGGCTGGAAAAATTGCAGATAATTCTTTTTCTAATCAAAGAATTTCAAATCATTTAAATAGGGCTGGTAAAAAACCAGATTCAATTAAAAAGAAAAGAGGCAGGCCACCCAAACGTGTTTTAAACTCTAAAGATGGATTTGATGACAATACAGGGATTGTTGATAGGAAGACATGTAAAGTGCCATCTAATATGGACAAAATTGTCGCAGGAGATCCCTTATCATCTAAATTGAATGACTCAGCTAATGAATCTGATAGCAATGATGAGTCTAATTCAGATTCTGAACAATCTGATTTTGATTTTGAAGGTAAGAGAAATAATAAATCAATTATTATTTCTTCTAATGAGTTAATTATTTATCGTAAACATAATTTGTTGTACTTTCTATCAGACAAGGGGGAACCTCTTGATAAGGGTACAAAGGAATTCAAGAAATTGAATAAATTACCTTCTATTAAAGCTCCTACCTTAGGTGGAATTTGCAAACAAAAAATGGGAAAATATTTCCATTTTGCCTCTGTAATTAAAGGATCAAGTGGGGAATCTAACCTCTTAACTAAAAATTATCTCAGAACCAGTCTGATTAATTTGAAAGAAATCTCAATTAATAGAAAAATTCAAACGATTTCTATTGCTTATTCCGATTTTGTTGGTAGTCTCGCGTGGAAGGAAATTCTAATTTTGATTCAAGAAATTTTCAAATCGGAAAAGATTAAAATCATTGTTTGTCTTGGCAGAATTCAACACGTTCCTATCGAGAAACGTGATGCAATTTTTTATGAAATGCATTGTTCTCCCATCGGTGGTCATAAAGGCGTTTCGAAGACCTACAACAGAATTAAAAGTAAATATTGTTGGGAGAATTTGAAGGCTGATATCCAACGAAGGATTCAGCAGTGCGCGGATTGTCAGTTAAAAAAATTGGTTCGCGTTAAAACAAAACAACCGATGTTGTCACGGATACACCGGGTACTGTTTTCGATAAATTAGCTATGGACATCGTCGGTCCTCTACCTAAAACTGCGAATGAAAATGAGTATATTCTTACTATTCAAGACCAATTTTCTAAATTTTCGTTGGCGATTCCATTAGAAAATCAACGAGCGGAAACCATTGCCGATGCGTTTATCAAACGATTTATTAGTATTTTCAAATCGCCGACAGTAGTATTAACTGATCAAGGACGAAATTTCATCAGTTCAATGATGGCGAGAATAAACAAGCGGTTTAGAATTAAGAAGTTACAAACTACCGCGTTCCATCCACAGTCAAATGGATCTTTAGAGCGTTCACACCATGTTTTGGGTGAATGTTTGAAACAATACGCTAGTCAAGATCAAGAATGGGATCAATGGATCGAACTAGCGATGCTCCCTTATAATACGTGCGTTCATGAGGGCACGAAATATACACCTTACGATTTGGTGTTTGGTAAAACGGTTAGACTTCTATCAGAAGAACCGTTACATGAGTTGGATAAATTACCAACGTATGATGATTATATCGAGAATTTAGTTAAACGTCTGACTGAGATTAGAAAATTAGCTTACGACAATCTAGTGGATTCGAAGCTTAAATCCAAACATTATTATGATCGAAAGATCAACCCCGTAGATTTCCAAGTGGGTGATAATGTATTTTTGTTGAGTGGTCCTAAACCAGGAAAACTAGGAATCCAATATGATGGTCCTTTTAAAGTCTTAGAAATTTTACCTGACGGAACTGTGAAAATTTTATGCAAGAATAAACATAAAGTTGGGCATTCGAATCGTTTAAAAGCCAGTAGAATTTCAGAATTGAAAAATTACGATAAAAAGGAAATTATCAAAAAGAAGAAAAATCATTCGTCTGATTCTGATTCGGATTTCATACCGTAATTTGATGCTTTTGAGCATCTTTATTATTTTTAACTTTAATTTTTCTCCTTATTTTTGTAAGAAATTAGTGATTTCACTAATGTTTTTCTTTTCTTTCCGTTTTATTTTGATTACAGATAATGATTTTGTTAAAAACCGTAATACTGTTAGTAATGTGGGATTACGTGTTCGCAATAGTTGGTTACGATTGCGGTGGTAACTCATTGAATGTTACTACAATTTCATCACTTGATATCGATGATTGCGATATCGAGGAGGAAGATTACTTCCTCTAAAGCGTATGTTTATTTATTACAATTGGATCAATGTACTCATACGCGAGTGACCCAATGTAAAATCGAAATTAGTCGAACTGTCTACCATTGTGGAGTGCACTCCCATGTCTCAATTGTAGACAATGCACATGCAGAGTACATTCAATACATTTCAATGGATGCGTGCATGGCCGCCCATAATCATGGCACTCTCCAAATAGGGAAAACTATATTCACCATGGAGATTGAGGAACAGAAGTTTCTTCCCTTCCTAGATGTCCTAGTGCATCGTAATGAGGACGGAAGTCTTGGTCACCGAGTCTACCGAAAGCCTACACATACCGACAGATACCTCCATGCCTTCTCACACCATCACCATTCTCAAAAGAACTCGGTGATAAGCTCTCTTATGTACCGAGCTCTCACTATTTCCCAGCCTGAATACCTGGAAGCCGAAGTTCAACACCTGGATAAAGCATTGAATAACAATGGATACCAGAGTAAACAAGTCCACCGTATTTTGCACAGACTGAAAAACAAGAACTCAGCTGAGAGTGAACCTGCTGATAAAGTAGAACATCAGAAAACGGCTGTTCTCCCGTATCTTCAAGGTACGACCGATCGCATTAGCAAGGTACTACAGAAGCATGCCATCAGGACAATTTTCAAACCACCAACGAAAATTGGACAAATGCTCCCCAGTACTAAGGATCGGAGACCACCACTTAGTCTCCCAGGGGTGTACAAAATCCCTTGCTTTTGTGGAAAAGTTTACATTGGTGAAGCCGGGAAGAGGATGAGTACACGGATCAAAGAATATCAACGGTGTGCACAAAATGGCCATGTCTCGCAATTTGCACTGGTTGAACATTGGATGGACACTGGACACTCTATCCAATATGACAAGACAGAAATGCTTGCCAGCTCACAAGGATATTTCGCCAGAAAACATCGCGAAGATCTCGAAATCCAAAAACATCCCAACAACCTCAATAGGGATCGAGGATACCAAACCCCCTCCAGGGGTCAGGGGGTATATAAGGACTTCCTTACAACGGAGAGCTTCAGTATCGGGGCAAACTAGCCCTGATGATGCAGACTGAAATGTTTGCGAAACGTCGACAAAAAGCTGAATCTAGACGCGGCATCCATCTGGAAGCCATCATAATGAATTACTTCATTTTTTCCCGTGTTTTCCTTCTTCTCCACGTGTATTTCCCATCAGTCAAGCCTTTGCGTCGCGACCTATCCAAGGCTATCCGAGAGCTAGCGCCCTCCTGGCAACTTGAAAATTCTGCAGGCTCACCCGAAGGCTCCGAAGCTGTCTCGCGACCATCCTCGGCATCCTGATATCCCTCGAAGATGATGGCTCCCTCAGCGTGAGTGTGACCGCGCCAAATTTGATTCAAAACAATACAAGTTGTAACGATTTTTTACGCTTTAACCAAAATCCGACCAATATCCTTACTCAAACTCAACGCAATCTGAAACTGACGAATTGTTACACTTCCTTCTCGTGACCCGCCAAATCCAAAACGCCAAAAACCAAAACGGCACGACTGGATTCCGGGGACAATCAGCAACTCATTCAATCCTTGCTTCAAATATTGAGGGCGCCAGCCGATTTTTAGCAACGCCGAACTGACGAACAGCCAGCATCACTGTATTTGCATAAAACTAAATACTAATTGTTCCCGAAATTCCATCAACGACAAGAAATAAAAACGAAACCATACGCAGAAACGTGGATCACGAGGGTACGGTATCACTCGCTCGCTCATTGTGTGGGTCGTAGAGAGAGGGGTGGATCCGTTAGACATGAACAATAAAATACCCAGACGACAAGTAACGTGGTGGTAGAGAGATCGAGATTTAAAGTAGACTTTTTCTGAAAAGCTTGGGTTTTATTAAACGAATTAGAAGGCAGTATTTCATTTTACATGTTCCGCTATTGCTATTTTAATACGTTATTTGTTAGCAAACAAGATTGTTACAAACTGGACTTGAGATAATTTCAGAAGTAATCTCCAAATCGATTATTAAACCGAATAACTTCTCCGGGAATTAATAAAATCCAATTTCTAAAAAAAAACTGGAGAATAACTTGGCCAGTACGTAGCTCGAGGGGGTCCTTAAACATGAGAGACATAACGTGATCATATTATATGAGTGTGAGGGAGTCACGCAGGAATACAGAGCATCGAGGTTATTCCATTCATTCCCACGGTAATTTTCCTCCTTGAAATTTTGAGAATTCGATGTGCAAAGAGAGTTAGAATCTCTTCTGATTATAATTTGAGTAATTTATTCGAAGTTTATATACCAAGAGATTAAGGAAACGTAGCGTTGATATAGCGCAAACATTCGTAATGCGGGAATATCAGAAAGTGTCACTGAAAACGTGGAATTATGCCGAGCGGTCCGTAGCGATGAAGCAACTGGTGGCACAATGCCCTTGAAAAATCGTATGAGTCTGATCTCATTCTCATCACTTTCCAAATTGAAAAATGAAACACATAGCTTTTGCCCTGACTATCCCCTTCGATATAAGACAGAGCATTTTCTTTAAATCATGTCGGTTTTACCTAAAATAATTCGAATTTCACAGAGCTGAATGTACAAAATTGAATGCACAGAAGATGATGGCGCGGGTCGCACGGGATGTTTTCCATACGTTGTCACTTATTAAAAACCATAATTTTTTATTTAGCTTTAGGTATTTTTGGGGGAGAGTTAACATAACTTTAGCTAATTGGGTAACGTTTACAAAGCTTCGCGAGGGTTGGCGTCTGTTTTACAGAGCTTTCGAGATTTCATTTCGTGCACGTGGTTTTTCGCAATTTATGACTGAAACACTTTCACTCGCGATAAATGACTCACCATCGTGGTTAATAATCCCTCGTAACTGGTGATGGGGCCCTCAGGATCATTAATTTCGGTATACATAGTTCTTGTGTTCGCTTTCTTGCAGAATTCCTTTTTCGGCGTGCTAATCGTATGGTCTGCGAAACGACTGACTCCGGGACCGTAGCATTAGAGTGGGGAAAGTGGATGGCTAGTAATTTAGCGCGAGCGTCGCCTTGAACTCCCTAGTCGGTGAAAAACAGGGCGCGGGAGATTTGATTCACATTATTGAATGGGGTTTCATCTTGAATAGCTCTATTTTTATAATCGAGACTGTTTCTTTCAACTTAACCGTACTAAAACATTAATATTTACGGAGCGGGTATCACCTCTGCATACGACCGAAATTAAATAATTTATCCCTGAAGGACACTCTCCAGGAACGAATTAGCAGCTTCTCAACCGAATAAAAACAAATCCAAAAGTCCTGGCAATTCACACGAAATAAATGGACTAATTCATCCGTATAACCTTCCAATCGTACACACTAGAAGACACGTAACACCCTTGCAACCAGGGGAGTTCGAGAATTTCGCTCGTTTTTGTGGTCTCTCCAAAAACATATAAATAAAGAGGATTGCCAATGCTCGCGGGGTTGCTCAGTGTGTCGGCCCTGATCCTCCGTAGCATATAGCTCTTTAATCTAATTAACACAGGCTTTATTAAAGGGAACAAAACCGAGAATGCCCAACTAAACTGGACTGTCATAACTTACTCTTCTGGGTGTGTTATTAATTGATTTTGTATTGAATATATTCGCCTTTCACCCGTGGCAGTCCATTTAACGCGGTACCATAGTTTCATCGTCTCTAAATGGCATTTAGGAAAGAACGTATATAGCGTAGTTTTCGGGGAGAATGGCAGAGCTCCGATTTCCGATTTTCGCGATGGGTAGACGTAACTTCGCGATTCTCACGACTCGGGATTCGGGTTCGTCTTTCAAGATACTGTTCTTCTCTCTCTCTCTAGCCCATATAATTACTCTCCTGTTCGGTCAAGTAACGAATTAGCCTGCAATTTCGTCACAAAGTGAATCAGACATAAACTCAAAACCTCTTTCATGACTCGCTATCGGTTGGTAACTTCCCGCCTGGTGATTTTTAACTATGGAACCCACACGCAAAGCGTGCGATAAACAAAACCAATATTTGTGATGAATTTATCACGTCACAATACATACATACACCATTTAAAACTCGAATATTCTGACTTTTTAGATACTATTTAATTACCGTAACAGAAATAATCGGAAACTTAAATTTCGGAAGCAAAATGCGGTAAAAGTTGAGATCATTCATTTTACCACATTTTATGCCACTGAATAGTTTTTGGCAATATTTTTTTGTCAACGTGAATAATCAATTTACACTGAATCAATCATTTTCCTAATTGCAGATAATGTGAAAGCTCTGTATAGGAGGGGAAAAGCACACATAGGAGCCTGGAACGAGAAAGAAGCTCTGGAGGACTTGGAAAAAGTTGCAGAACTCGACCCAACCCTCAAATCCGCTGTTGAGAAAGAAATTCAGTCGTTCTTAAGTGCAATAAAAGATGAGGAATTTGAACAAAAGAAATCTCTATCCCAAATGTTTTCTTAGTTTATGCGGAATGCATATTTTTACTGTGAAATTATATGGATTGCCTCTGTGTAAATGTGGAAATCATAAATATAAATTATGTAAAGAATATAATTCAATGATGACTGTGATTTTGGATACAAATTTCAATCATTTTCTAGTGTAAGTTAAAGGAAATGAAATGATAAAATGAAGAATTTAACACTTTAGCGAGATTTGAGGCAGTAGAACGATTTTGTAATCTTGGATGGTGTTGTGAGTACAAAAATCGACGGCTTTCAGAATTATGGGGCGAGTCTTCTATTAAAATTGCACCTAGATTTTTTTTAGGAATCCACTTCGAATTAACCCTCTGACTCGCACTACCTATGTAGAAGGGGATGAGTGACGAGTACGTGAACAGTTCCGTAGTACTAAGCGTAAGTTTCAACAGATGAATCTCAAATATGGAAATTTTGAAAAGGAATTTATTCGTAGACAGGATGAAGAAAATCTGCAGAAGAGAGGAAGTAATTTGAAGGAAGACATGTCATTACTGCCAATCGCTAAATCACGAACAGGACCTCGATTTTCCACAAAAGGTTGAACTGGATAATTTCCAATATTAGAAGACCATAATCGTTCTAGTTATTCGACAATTTTTGTATTTTTCTTTGCTGACAAACTATCTGGATTCATTTCACAATTTGAAGGTGTCTCTCATTGTTTCATGCATTTACCAGGAATTCCACATACACTTATCAATCAACATTCAGTCTTTTTACATTTTTCCGGCTATGGCTGTATATTACTGGCATTTTTTTTATCTCTCATTATATGATTTTTAACTCTGAAAGCTTCAATGTGTAATACGTATTACGCAAGAATATACGGAGGGTCTCGACAGCTACGTAAAATAGTTGTAACGTCCTGACGCGAGAGGAGTGAGGGTATAGTCACGTGACCATTTGTCACTAATATATCGTACGGCGTGCTGTGATTGGTGCCCACCACATCGATGGGGTTTTGGGAGGTTTGCGGGTCAGAGGGATAAAAAGTAAAGTCAAAAATTTCTGTTGGAAATGACTCGGAATAATTGCAAATTGAAGAGCGATGTCACGACCATGTATGTTGCACCCCCCCCCCTGTCCCTTTCTCTCTCTCTCTCTCTCTCTCTCTCTCTCTCTCTCTCTCGCTTTTTCTCTTATATATAAATACCCTGGAGTTTTGCACGTGACGTACTCGCCTGGAATTTCGTCACACCAGATATTGGCAAATCCTACGGTATCGCGAGGAAATGCCTGGAAAGATAGAGAAATGGATTCCGCGTTAATCCACTGCATCAATGTGAGTATGGCAAATTTTTCATCGAATAGCAAGATTTATAGCCCGATGACTTGGGGCAGTGGATAAGTTCATTCCCTCACATGCGAAAGGTTCCGAGTACAAAACCCGGCTGGGTAGAATGTTGAGATCTAACCATTTAAAGTCTAGATCATCATCGCAGCATACTCTGACCGGGTCTGTGTACCTACCACATCATTCAGTGGCATTGAAAGCAGACATTGATAAGATGTTCCCACAAATTCTGGTGGCCCCAGAAGAGTAACATCTACAACGAATCCTATGGCAACCACCTGACACTATGGAAGTGAAATCGTACGACTTAAAAACAGTAACGTATTGAACTGCAGCAGCACCATTCCTGGCAAACCGCGTGCTGAAACAACTGGCCATGGACGAACGACAGAAATTCCCGCGAGCCGCCGCTATATTGGAGTGTGATTTCTACCTTGATGACGTCCTGACTGAACCCTCATCAAGTGACGAAGCTAGAGAGATCCAAAACGAGTTACAACTGCTGTTCCTTTCCGGTAGAATGAACCTGAGGAAATGGGCATCTGGCCACGCTGAGAGCCTCAGAGCAGTTCCTTGCGAGCTACTAGCACGCGACACTACCTCGGTATTCCATTCGAAGGAAACCGTCAAGGTACTTGGTGTCCAATGGAACATGAATCAAGACATTCAATTTCTCCGTGTCCTCGGACAATTCGAATAAGGCCACGAAGCGAGCAATTCTCTCAACTGTCGCCAGGATCTTCGACCCAGTGAACTGGCTCACGCTCACTGCCATCACATCAAAAATCTATTCAAGAACTATGGTTAGTTGGGATGGATTGGGACGAAGGTGTGCCCGAGACAATTCTCGAAAAATGGAAAAAATTTCAGTCTGAACTCACAACATTCCAAGAGATCAACATCAGCCGATATCTGAAGTGGACACTAGATACTCTGAAGCTGGAATTACATGGGTTTTATGACGCGTCGAGCCAAGCCTACGCCGCAGCAGCCTACCTGAGAGTCAGAGGAGATAATAGCACCCAGACAGAGGTTCACCCCATTATGGGAAAGTCCAAGGTCGCCCCAACAAAGCACCAGACAGTAGCCAAACTTGAGCTGCACACGGCACATCTGCTGGCACGACTCTTGGAACGCGTCAGAGATTCTATGAAACTCGAAACAGTACCCATTCATGCTCGGAGTGACTCACAAATATTACTCGCCTGGCTTCAAAAACATGCATCCCACTGGCCGACATTTGTCGCACATCGAGTATCGGACATCCAGACTAGACTTCCAACAGCCAACTGGCATCACGGCCCAACTACATCTAACCCAGCTGCTTCTCGTGGAATTCCGCCTGCGGATCTAGTCACTCATGATTTTTGGTCGACTGGACCACAATGGCTAAAATTTGATGCAAGTCAGTGGCTACAATAAAGAGCCATCGACGATCCAACTCTTCAAACAGAAACCAAGGAGAAAGACCATCTGACAGGATGCGCTACAACGCGGCAAACACAAGCGACTGCAAGATGACTGCACGCCCACCTTGAAGGAATAGACTACCCTACTCAGCAAAAACGAGTGCAAATTAAACTCGAGACCACTTGGACTCCTCCGCGATGATCCTGAAGACGTCGCTTTCTTAATTCGCGGACACTTCTTTATCGATAGACCATTGAACGCGGTTTCCGCTTCCTGCATATTAGAGCTGAACCCGAACAGGTTGTCGCGTTGGAAGTTCAGCCACCACCTCAACGAGAGCTTTCGGAAACGCTGGAGGAGTGAATATCTCCACATGTTGCAGATGCGACAAAAGTGGACGAGCACTCCAACGTACAATCGACCAATAGTGAAGTTGATTCCCCGCCGCGTGGGAGACGTCATGGCTGTCGGTGAACCGCCCCTGCGGTATAACCACTCTAATCTTTATTATTTGATCGTTTTGAGACTGTTTCAGATTGCAACGCCTTAGTTCTAATTACTGGAAAGCTAGACGGGCGGTAGGTTCGCGATTGCGAATAATGACCGCGCTAGCACTTGAAGACAATCACGTTAGCCCCGAAATTCACGGTCATCGCCCGATCAGCTGGTCAGCGTGCCGAATTAGGCAGTTACCTTTTGGACACTGACAAGGAACACTACGCAGGTATCCCCTTCCGATTTCGATGAAACTTAAATATGTTATAGGGGACCCAAAACTAAGGGACACGTTTTTTTTTTAGCTGCCCATATTGGGTTTTAGGGGGTGAAAGTGCTCTCTGAAGTTGACCACCTCTCGGGGTCATTTTTCGATTGCACACATACGGAAGCTTTTTGAACAACTCTTTCGTAGTGTATCATGAAGGTCACAAGGAATGATGAAAATGCGAATTAGAACCGTCTCCGGGGGGTGAAATATGGAGGGGAAACTACCCTTGTGAAAATTCATTTTTCTCATAGAAAAAAACTTTTGATGGAACTCCCATGGGATAAATTCCATTTGAAAAAGTAGAAAAAATTACAGAATACCTGCTTTTTTTTTTTAATCGAAATTTAAAACTTAAAAAATAGATTTTTCGTGAATTGCGAAATTTCTAACTTTCTCCTGTACAAAACAAAGCTTACGGCTAATGATGAGGGAAACCATTGGGACAGGATCCAGGAGTGATGTCGGGGAGGTTAACTACCCTTTGGGGGGGGGGGGGGATTTTTTTTAATAACGGAGAAAAAATATCGATGAGAATTTTACGAAACACATTTCGTTCGAAAGCATGAGACAATTCAAAGCACATCCTGTGATTCTTTTCCCCAAATTAAAATTGAAAGTAAAATACTTTTTTTTTATTATAAACAAGTCTTCGATTTTTGGTACATAAAAAAGATGAGTGATGAGTCTCTGGAAGTAACACTTGGAGGCTAAGTAACCTTTCTGGGAGTTATTTTTAATTATATTAGTGAACAGAATTAATTTGAAAGAGTAAAGAATAATAAGAAATATCGAAATTTGAACCCATGAAAATGTCCATTGCAAGTTATATATGAATTACTACCTTTTAAGGTAATGTGCTAATATAGCAACTCCAACGAATTTTTCGAGGAAGCTGAATTATTTCGTCATCAAATACAAATAGAAATTAAAATCACGAAAAAAACTGAGCCGGACTCAATTAGGTAAATAACTTGAAGGGGGTGACTGGATCAAATTTTGGCCTTTGTGGGGTTCATACCAGCTGCGTCCCCGTCGCGAACCCTGGGTAATGCTAAGTGCTGGTGAGGCTTGATACTTTGAAAAATAAGTGCTTCATTACACGCTGAAGTTATATGAACACCTCATAATTGAAATTTCATAAGCTGCTCTTAGAAGGGAAAGCGCAGAAAGGGAAGTCCCGTACATCTACATGAGCATCCACGTTATTAAGTGTGATGGCTCAAAGGAGGTTAAATTCATTTATTGCAACTAGGTTCCGACAAAATATACGTCAAATTACTTCAAGTTCAATAAAAAAAAGTTGATATTTACCTATCAGTATCCCGAATGAGTAGGAGGTGCTATTCTACCTAATTACCCACAGGGCTTGTGCCTCGTATTTCGTGCCTCGTGCCTCGTGACTAAAAAATTCTATGATACGGACGATCCCCGGGCTCGTGCCTCGTAACGTGTGCCTCGTGTCTCGTGTCTCGTAACGGGATAATTATATGGGAAGTGACGAGTAAAATTATATGGTACGGAGGCTCCCTGGGTTCGTGCCTCGTATCGCGTGCCTCGTGTCTCGTGTCTCGTGAGGGGTTAATTGTATGGGAAGCAGGATCATTACGCTCATGTCTCGTGCCTTGTGTCTCGTGTCTCGTGACTGGAAAATTGTATGATATGGAGGATCCCCGGGCTCGGGCCTCGTATCTGGTGTCTCGTGCCTCGTGTCTCGTGTCTCTCGACTAGAAAATTGTATGGTACGGAGGATCCCAGGGCTCGTGCCTCGTATCTCGTGCCTCGTATGTCGTGCCTCATATCTCGTGCCTCGTGCCTAGTACCGCGTGACTGGAAAATTGTATTATACGGAGAATCCCCGGGCTCGTGCCTCGTGCCTTGTGATTGGAAAATTGTATGGTACGGAGGATCCCCGGACTCGTGCCTCGTATCGCGTGGCTCGTGTCTCGTGTCTCGTGTCTCGTAATGGGATAATTGAATGGGAAGCAGGATCCCTACGCTCGCGTCTCGGGCTATGTGTCTCCTGTCTCGTGACTGGAAAATCGTATGGTACGGAGGATCCCCGAGCTCGTGCCTCGTGCCTCGTTTCTCTTGTCTCGTGAATGGAAAATTGTATGGTACGGAGGATACTGGGGCGCGTGCCTCGTATCTTGCGCCTCGTGCCATATATCTCGTGTCTCGTGACTGGAAAATTGTATGGTACAGAAAATCCCCGGACTCGTGCCTCGTATCTCGTGTCTCGTGCCTCGTGCCAAGTGTCTCGTGTTTCGTGCCTCGTGTCTCATGCCTCGTGCCTCGTGATTGGAAAACTGTATGGTACGGAGGATCCCCGGGCTCGTGCCTCATATCACGTGCCTCGTGTCTCGTGTTTCGTGACGGGTTAATTGTATGGGAACAGGATCACTACGCTCATGTCTCGTGCCTTGTGTCTCGTGTCTCGTGACTGGAAAATTGTATGGTACGGAGGATCCCCGGGCTCGTGCCTGGTATCTCGTGCCTCGTGTCTCGTGTCTCGTGACTAGAAAATTGTATGGTACGGAGGATCCCCGGGCTCGTGCCTGGTATCTCGTGCCTCGTGTCTCGTGTCTCGTGACTAGAAAATTGTATGGTACGGAAAATCCCCGGACTCGTGCTTCGTATCTCGGAGGATCCCCAGCCTCGTGCCTGGTATCACGTGCCTCGTGTCTCGTGTCTCGTAACGGGAAGCAGGATCCCTATGCTCGTGTCTCGTGACTTGTGTCTCATGTCGCGTGACTGGAAAATTGTATTGTACGGAGAATCCCCGGGCTCGTGCGTCGCGCCTTGTCATTGGAAAATTGTATGGTATGGAGGATCCCCGGACTCGTGCCTCGCATCACGTGGCTCGTGTCTCGTGTCTCGTGTCTCGTAACGGGATAATTGAATGGGAAGCAGGATCCCTACGCTTGCGTCTCGTGCTTTGTGTCTCCTGTCTCGTGACTGGAAACTGGTATGGTACGGAGGATCCCCGAGCTCGTGCCTCGCGCCTCGTTCCTCTTGTCTCGTGACTGGAAAATTGTATGGTATGGAGGATACTGGGGCGCGTGCCTCGTATCTCGCGCCTCGTGCCTCGTGTCTCGTGTCTCGTGACGGGAAAATTGTATGGTACGGAGGATCCGCGGGCTCGTGCCTCGTGCCTCGTGATTGGAAAATTTGATGGTACGGAGGATCCCCGGGCTCGTGCCTCGTATCACGTGCCTCGTGTCTCGTGTCTCGTGTCTCTTGTCTCGTGACGGGATCATCATATGGGAAGCAGAATCCCTACGCTCGTGTCTCGTGCCTCTTTTCTCGTGACTGGAAAATTGCATGGTACGGTGGATCCCCGGGCTCGTGCCTCGTATCTCGTGTCTCGTGCCTCGTGCCCCGTGTCTCGTGTCTCGTGCCTCGTGTCCCGTGTCTCGCGTCTCATGACTGGAAAATTGTATGGTACAGAGGATTCCCGGGCTCCTGCCTCGTGCATCGTGATTGGAAAATTGTATGGTACGAAGGATCCCCGGGGTCGTGCCTCGTATCACGTGCCTCGTGTCTCGTGTCTCGTGTCTCGTGACGGGATAATAGTATGGGAAGCAGAATCCCTACGCTCGTGTCTCGTGCCTCGTGTCTCGTGTCTCGTGACTGGAAAATTGCATGGTACGCTGGATCCCCGCGCTCGTGCCTCGTATCTCGTGTCTCATGCCTTTTGCCCCGTGTCTCGTGTTTCGTGCCTCGTGTCTCGTGTCTCGTGACTGAAAAATTCTATGATACGGAGGATCCCCGGGCTCGTGCATCGTATCTCGTGCCTCGTGTCTTATGTCTCGTGATTGCAAAATTGAATGGTACGGAGGATCCCTGGGTTCGTGCCTCAAGTCTCGTGCCTCGTTTCTCATGTCTCGTGTCTCGTGACTGGAAAATTGTATGGTACGGAGGATCCCCGGGCTCGTGCCTTGTATTTCGTGCCTCGTGACTGAAAAATTCTATGATATGGATGATTTCCGGGCTCGTGCCTCGTATCGCGTACCTCGTATCTCATATCTCGTGTCTGGAAAATTATATGGTACGGAGGATCCCCGAGCACGTGCCTCGTGCCTCGTATCTCGTGACTGAACAATTGTGTGGTACGAAGGATCGCCGGGCTCGTGTGTCGTGCCTCGTGTCTCGTGTCTCGTAACTGGAAAATTGTATGGTACGGAAGATCCCCGGGCTCGTGTCTCGTATTTCGTGCCTCGTGCCTCGTGACTGAAAATTTCTATGATACGGATGATTCCCGGGCTCGTGCCTCATATCGCGTACCTCGTATCTCATGTCTCCTGTCTGGAAAATTATATGGTACGGAGGATCCCCTGGCACGTGCCTCGTGTCTCGTATCTCGTGACTGAACAATTGTGTGGTACGGAGGATCGCCGGGTTCGTGCCTCGTACCTCGTGATTCGTGCCTCGTGTCTCGTGTCTCGTAACTGGAAAATTGTATGGTACGGAAGATTCCCGGTCTCGTGCCTCGTATCTCGTTTCTCGTGTCTCGGATCTCGTCACTCTGTCTCGTGACTCGTGTCACGTGATTAGAAAAATTTATGGGACGATTGCTCCTCCGTCCATAGGTTATATAATCTAACTTAGCCCTGATCAAATTTTAATGGAGATCGGCGGCATAGTTTTCCCATAACCCCGGATAAATCTCTCAAAATTGATACATAGCTGACCAAATTCTTGATTAACGATTTCTCAGATTCGTTAATGCCTCGAAGGTCATAAATAGCGCAATTAAAATGTTACAAAATCATGTAGCCCTGATCAAATGTTGGCGTAAATCGACTGGATAGATTTTCAGCAATTTTGGAAAAATCTCTCAAAAGTGATATATAGTGGGCAAAATTTTGTTCAACAACCTCTCCCAATCGTATAATGCCTCCGAAGTCATAGTTAGTTGAATTGAAAGAACTGAAAATACCTTAGATCTGATTGAATTTTGTTGGCGATTGGCTGCGTAGATCTCCAGTAATGCTGAAAAAACCTCAGAAAATGTATCTTTAGGGATTTTCTTCAGTTTTTTAAAAATAATAACGAGAAAAAATTGCTTGGGAATTTTTTGGTTCACTTCAAATATAATGGATCACATCAAGTTTAACCCTCTCCTTCCGACGCACTCGTACCAACGCACACATCTCTTTTCATTAATTTTCACTATTCTCTCTTCATTTCATGCATTTATTCAATTAATTAATGCATCCATCTGACTGAGAACTCTTTTTGGCCCTGAAAAGGTAGGGAGGAGAAAGAGATGAAAAGGGTTGAGGTGGACGATAAGAAGCCTAGCGTTACCGATACGGTGGGGTAAAATGGGTTTGCGGCGGTGTGAGACTTCATGGGGGGGGAGGGATAGATATTTTTCTTCTTTAAAATTTCTTTTCGTTTTTTTTTGGAATCCATTTTTCCATTACATCATTTCACTTGTCAGAGTGTTCACCGGAAACGGGTGGATATATTTTATCAAGGTTTCCATTTCATTCGCTGTTCAAATACACCCTTCGATTTTTGAGGGGCATCATGGAGTAGGGGTTTATATATTCCTTCTCCATATATACAAGGTGGTCAAACTTCGTATTATTACGTTTCAGACAATTCTACATCATTTCCAAGTAAAATTAGAGAATCTAAAAATAGAACGATTTCAATGCTCCCATTCGGAAGCAATAAGAAAACAAACACTATTAGATATTTTTTGTACACCCTCTATGGTGAAAATCGTAGTAAAGCATAGTAGGACGCTCGATCGAGCATCTCCCACTCCGCTTTGGCGACCATAGAGTGGGGATATTGCAATTCATCTATCGGGGTTTTAGGAGAATTCACGTAGAGGATTGGACAGAATGGCCCATGAATAATACTAGCCCTCCGGTATGTAGCACGTTTATAAATATTGTTCATTATCAAATGAACGAGTGCATTAATCAATTAGGTGTTACCTCACCTTTGACCATCACATGATTCGACATAAATTCATGCATCGAGTCCTCAAAAATATGTGCAGCCCTTCCACCGATCATAGGTGAAATTTTCGATTGTTTATATCTCATTGATTTTTACTACCAAAAAGCTAAAAGTGGACTGCTTGTGACCACCAAGCGATTGCAATATTCCCCTTTTACCTTTCCCCATACCCCCCGCTAGCTATAAGTAGACCATCTGTCAGCCCCTTGACACACGGTCTTATACTTGGCAAACGAAAAATTAATTATTAATTTTCATTGACGGCAATCATTTGGGAATCGTTCGGGGATATTTAGGAAGGCCTTTCCATTGTTTGGGAAAAAGTTTTCCACTTTTAATTAATTTAATTGGAAAATACGTATATTTGTCTAACGACTATTACGGAAGAAAAAAAAATTATCTCGATTTACTTGAAATTGTTTGGGGAACTCATTGATAACTTTTATTTCGTTTGGGAATAAATTTTTGTGTTGTATTTTTTCCATACAAATCATTGTTGTTGGTTAATATTGATGAGCACATAAATCTGTAGTCAATCATAATTCCAAGTCAGTAGACATACTGCATGAGCGGAGTCTAGTCTGTGAGCCTAAGTCATGTGACTCGGTCTGTCTTTGATAAAAAATACAACACCGCTATTTTTTCCATATAAATCATTTTCATTGGCTAATATTGATGAGCACATAAATGTCCCGTCATTTTTAAGTCCAAGTCAATAGACATACTGTGTGAGCTCTCTCATGTGAGATGGTCTGTTGTTGATAAAAAATACAACACCATGATTTTTTATTCAAAAATCACTGTTGTTGGCTAATATTGATGAGCAGATAAATCTCTGGTCATTTGTAAGTCCAAGTTAATAGACATAATACGGGAGCTGTATCATGTGACTTGGTCTGTCCTTGATAAAAAATACAACACCATGATTTTTTATTTAAAAGTCACTGTTGTTGGTTAATATTGATGGGCACATAAATCTCCAGTCATTTATAAGTCCAAGTCAATAGACATAATACGTGAGCTGAGTCTAGTCTGTCGGCCTAAGTCCTGTGACTAGGTCTGTCTTTGATAAAAAATACAACACAACTATTTTTTCCATAAAAATCATTTTTGTTGGCTAATATTAATGAGCACGTAAATCTCTAGTCAATTATAAGTCCAACTCAATGGATATAATGCGTGCGCTGTGTCTAGTCTGTGGGCCTAAGTCATGTGACTCGGTGTGTCGTTGATAAAAAATACAACACAACTATTTTGTCCATACAAATCAATTTCATTGGCTAATATTGATGAGCACATAAATCTCTAGTCATTTATAAGTCCAAGTTAATAGACATAATACGGGAGCTGTGTCTTGTGACTTGGTCTGTCCTTGACGAAAAATTCAACATCATGATTTTTTATTTAAAAATCACTGTTGTTGGTTAATATTGATCGGCACATAAATCTCCATTTATAAGTCCAAGTCAATAGACATAATTCAGGCGCTGTTTCTAGTCTATGGGCCTAACTCATGCGACTCGGTCTGTCGTTGATAAAAAATACAACACAACTATTTTTCCCGTACAAATCATTTTGGTTGGTTAATATTGATGAGCACATAAATCTCTAGTCAATTATAAGTCCAAGGCAATGGACATAATGCGTGCAGTGTGTCTAGTCTGTGGGCCTAAGTCATGTGACTCGGTCTGTCGTTGATAAAAAATACAACACAACTATTTTTTCCATAAACATCATTTTTGTTGGTTAATATTGATGGGCACATGAATCTCCAGTCATTTATAAGTCCAAGTCAATAGATATACTGCGTGAGCTGAGTCTAGTCTGTGAGCCTAAGTCATGTGACTCGGTCTGTCTTTGATAAAAAATACAACACAACTATTTTTGCCATAAAAATCATTTTTGTTAACTAATATTGATGGGCACATTAATCTCGAGGCATTTATAAATCCGATTCAGTAGACATAGGAGAAGAAGAAGATTCATTGATAACAAATAAATCAACACGTTGCTATTGGCAATAAAAATCATTTGTGCTTACGAATATTGATGAGCACATAATTTTCCATGCATCTTTGGACTACTCCGCCCAACCAAAATTCCCGTTATGACGTTTAATGGGTTTCGACGCTTTTCCCCCCTCTTTTTCCATTACCCCAACAAAGCAAAAAATTTTGGGATACCAAAAAAAAGCACATAAATAAAACATAATTTAGGTGTTTTCAAAGTGGCCCCCAAATCACTCGATTTCGCTAAATTTACGGAGGTCATTCACCTATACAAAGTGTCCCATTCCTGAATTCTGTCGGGAATTGGTAAACTAGGATAAGTGCTTTTCGCTTATTGTCAGTCATCGATGAATATCTTGGAAATGAAGAAAGATAGCGAAATTATCATAAGTATCTTTTCTATACAGCGAAATGTCAACTACAAATAAGGTTTGTTTGGTGAATGACTAGATTTAGGGTGGATGTGGGATGAAAATGTGGAGGGAGATGTTGGGAAAATTACTGATGAGCTGAATTTAAAATATCACACTTTATTTTGTGGGATCGAACCACTTTGTCAAAACTATTTACACTCTTTGGTAATTTAATTGTTGAATGTCTAATTATACTCATAATTGCCTTTCTACGTTAATTGGTTGAGTCACTGACTTTAAACTGAATTTATTCAACAGAGGTGATGTACTGAACAAAACGGTGATCTTACAAAGACCGGTGATGTACTTGATTACTAGTGAGCTAGGTGAGGTTCAAAAAGTTACTGTACTCGGTAAGGTGCGATATCAAACTTGTACAGATGATTTCCCCGAGATAGACTTGTACGGTGAGAGGCTAAGCCTAAACTGATTCACGCGTGTTTCGGTGACTTATGACTGATGACCCGAAGGGTCCCGGAGATTTTCGAAGTAGGCCGATGGTCGACCAGAATGTTCTGGAATTTTAGTTGCGTTTCAAACAAGGTTTTACTGAAAATTTCTCTATCTCTCTTCATTTGCAAGATATTCATCGATAACTGACCCTCAGCAAAATGCAGTTATTCTAATTTACCAATTCACTACAGAATTGTTTTGAGACAAAGTTTCGTCATCAGTAAATAAATTTCTCGAAATAATTTTCATTTTCCTTCGTTTTTTTTTTAAGGGGTTGGGGGGTCACATTACTTTTTTCGAGTACCAGACCGATTGATCGATAAATCCGTCTATTTTTTTTTAGTTTCTTCGTTATGTCTGAAAAAAACTGAAGGCAAGAAAAATTCTTCAATTTTTATTTTTTAATAATTTTTTTTTCCCTTTTAACCGAAGATATCAAGTAATTTCAAATTCCATGCGTAGGATTTTGCAAATCGGCATATCGAATACCCAAAATAAAATTCCTTCAAAAAAATGGAAAATTGTAGGACTAGATAGGTTTTTACAAATGAAAAAAAGTAGACAAATGACGATTTTCGCTAGAAAAAGCGAAAAATAATTTTTTTTGATGGAAACTTATGATTGTTTTTTTTTCGGTTAGGATGTAAGATGATTTTTCGATTTGTTGGAATGTTATCGTTAATTGAGCCGTCTATGATAAAGATCTACATTAAGTTATTATTACTTTTAGCTTTTCCTACAGAAAATCGTCATTCTTATTTTTTTTTGCTTAGTAAAAACCTATCTAGTACTACAATTTTCACTATTTTTGAACGAAATATTTATTGGGTATTCGATATGGCCTTCCGCAAGATCCGACGTATGGAATTTGAATATACTTGATTTGTTCTGTTGAATAACTTAATCTGATGTCAAATGTGGTTTTCTTGAGAATTTACATCTTCAAACATTTTCATTGGACGAAATATAACCAATAATACTTCTTTGTCTGTAAAAATAATGTTCACCAATTACTAAATATGGCGCCTGAAAATAAAATGTACAATGCTTGAGCTAGCAAAAGCAACTCAGCATTATTCCCTCAGTAATTCATGTTGGCAAAATTCGGAGATAACATAAACGTTGATTATTTTTTCCCATTATTCTTCCGTAATCAGTCACGTCATAGCGGAAAAAAATTTCAAATTTTGTTATTTCCTTGCTTAACGATGTTCAGGCGAGGAGTAGGTAGGATATTTAAAAAATGCAGCCAATTTTATGAAAATGTTCCCTACATTATCGACCATTTGGCAATGTGGTAAAAAATGAAATTATCAATGCTCCTTCTAAACTCATGTATACGTGACAACTTTCGAATGAATTTTTATTGTTGTCTCGTACCTGGGGTTTCTGAAATTTTGCAAGGGATTAAATAACATGTGAAAAAAATTTCCTTAAAGTTGGCTGCATTTTATTTCCTTAAAGTTGGCTGCATCATTAATGATTCGCTAGCTTTTTTCACGTGAGAGCTGTAAAAGTACAGTGTAATTTATTTAACGCGAAAAAATTATATCTGAATAACAATGAGCGACTAGTTTACGGGGAATAAATTATATGCATGGAAATTATCAA
>NW_021680526.1:192766-195222 GCF_001412515.2 Diachasma alloeum | reverse complement strand
TCTGAAGCTTACGGAGGCAGAACAACTGATTCTTTCATTACCAATGATTCTGGATTTTTGGAATTGCTCGAGTCGGGGGATGAGGTTTTAGCTGATAAAGGTTTCCCACAAATTCGTTCAGAATTATTGAAACGCGATGCTATCTTGACAATTCCTCCATTTGCATTTAATCCTCAATTTACGGACGATGAGGTTGAGGAGGAATACAACATAGCTTCAGTACGAATCCATGTAGAACGGAGTATTCAACGTATCAAGCTTTTTCACATATTAGATCATATTCCCATCGATTTATTACCTTACATTAATTCCATAATGCATGTGTGTTGTATTATGGCAAATAGTTTGTCTCCATTATTTAGTGATTCATGAAATTATAATGGAAGTGATTTTCATGGAATAAAAATGATTACAAAATTAAATTATTTCACCATTGTCTTTATTTATGCATTCTATAAACCTAATAAATACAACTAGCATTTCCACCAATACCAAAAGTGCCATTCAAAAAATATTGATGATAGTTGTGACGATGAATGAACGTAAGACAACACTGATACATTCAAGGGGGAAGGGGGGTAAACTCCATGTTGAAGACAGGCAGACTCATGCAAACAGAATTACTTGAAAAGAGGGAGGAGGTGGTGAAAATAAAAACTTTCTATTTTTGGAATATATTCACTAAAAAATCGATCATTTCTACTTACACTGAATCGTACAGAATCGCATTCACTGTACACAAAGAAGTGACATTTCTCCAACCCTGTAACATACATAGCGAATTGAATTTGCGTATAATAAACATGAGATTCCTTCAGTGTAACTTCACCGACATTATCAATCAAAAGATAAGGAACTTTAGATGTTTTCCCTTCTCTGTCAATGATATTTGATTTTTCACACGTCTGGAGACATTTTATTTCTAGGAGCGCCTGATCATCAATGATGATTCCATCAGGACTTGCTCCGAAATACGGTTGATCGATTTTTATTACAAGACCCACTGTACATACATTTAAACCTGTCTGTGAGATAAAAGCTTGACGAGCTTCTGATTCCATTCTTATGTCATACTCCATAGCTTTTGTCATTCTCCCCTGAAATTTTTTATTTTTAAATTGTTTGGCAAGACTCTCGAAATGGTCTTTTCTAGTTTTAATGCGATGGGCTCGTGATGATGAAGTTATCCTGTTGTATCGTTCGGAATGCCATTGGGAACAGGATGATTGACTCTGGGATTCTGTGATGATTCTACTCCAATCGTCTTTTGTAATTTTCACTGCCTCATAAGGTGTTTGATACTCTACAGGACAGGAAATTTTTTGGAGTTTAATTGTGCCCTCATCGCTTTCAACGGATTCATAACAGGAATAAGTGTGATCGAATTGATTTCTGTAAAGAATTTCACATAAGTCAAGCAATTCTCGTTTTTCTTTTTCTTTTTCCTCGGCTTCGTCAGCATTCGATTCTTCAAGATTTTTTTCTGTATTTAAATATTTGATAAAAGTACTATTGATCGAATAATATTCTTGTGGTACATTCTTCAATTTGTCAAAACTAAAATTCTCATCTAATGCAGGGATTTTTTGCTGGAAAAGGTCACCAATTTTACAGTATTTCTTGTATTTGTCTCGTTGTGCTTCACTGGGTTGATTCCAAATAAGAGGAAAATCAGTTTTAGAGGTAGTGCTCTCCTCGTTGATAAAAATACTCACAGCTGCAACATGCTTGCATCCTTGACGTGACGTCCCCGCAAGACACGTCCAGTTGGTCTTAAGAATCGAACGACGATCGTTTAACTAATGGAACCTTTATTTTTTAGTTTCAGTTCAATTACTAGCCCTATTTAATGATGCTTACCTGCAGTGTTACCTGATAATCAGGCTTATTAATTTTCACTTGAGACATAACGTTACCGTAAACTGTACGTCTTTTCCCATCGATTTCCTCCTTGACATCGCGAACATGGTGACTCTGAAAATGCCTCTCACCTGAATTGAATTCGAGGAAAACAATTATTGAAAACTAATGGTTCATTTGACAATTCATTCTCTTAATTAAAAATAAAAATTTACAGTGGAAATAAGATTAGAAATTTTTTGTATTCAACAAAGAGGTTATGACACAACTTACCTTTCAATAAAGTAGATTTGCGAAAAAAATCAAGCGCAATGCTCTGGAAACCACAATAAATGGTCACAGTAACCATCTCTGTAATTAATAATGAATTATGCTTCGGTTTGAAAATTAATCATGAATCAGAAATGAAAAACAAAAAACATCTGTTTACTCGACAATGTACTTTTTCTCCGCTAGAGGCGCGCGCAACGCAATATCCACCATTAGCAATACCCCCATAGAATCGCCGTATTTCTATATGCATTTCTCTCGAGCGTATAGGAATAAATCGTATAGAATAATCCCTATAGAATCCCCTATACGATTCCCAGGCGAAT
>NW_021680526.1:192394-192675 GCF_001412515.2 Diachasma alloeum | reverse complement strand
TCCGGATTTCTATACGCATTTCTCTCGAGCGTATAGGAATAAATCGTATAGAATAATCCCTATGGAATCCCCTATACGATCCCAAGCCGCATCGATAGAAATCTCGTGTATAGAATCGCCGGATTTCTATACGCATTTCTCTCGAGCGTATAGGAATAAATCGTATAGAATAATCCCTATAGAATCCCCTATACGATTCCCAGGCGGATGGATAGAAACCTCGTGTATACAATCGCCGTATTTCTATACGCATTTCTCTCGAGCGTATAGGAATAAATCGT
>NW_021680526.1:140278-191674 GCF_001412515.2 Diachasma alloeum | reverse complement strand
TAGGATGGCTCATAATAAATAAGAACGAAAAATTAAACTTTTTTAGAGTTGAAACAAATAGTCCAGGGAACTGTGAGGCTGTGTAATTTTTTTCCGATTTTTTAATTCAATTTTGGAGTAGCGCATGGCATTTCAAGTTTGACTAAAATATCTGACCTACTGGCAGTCAATGGTTATAAAACATAGGTAAAAGTTAAATATCCTTGATTACGGTCCGGCGCTAGGTTATAAAAATGACAGAGGATGGTTCTTCGGATCTGTTCAGGTAGAGAATGCAGCGACTAGTATAGGTCCGTCACTGTTGCTCTCATAGCGAGGAGGTCGGAAATACATGCGTTTTCTGGGGAGCAATAGAAACCCAACTACACGACTGCCCTGTATGTGCGAGACAGAGGCGCTCGCAGTTATCCCTGTCATAAAAGCTCATCAAAAGAGCCTTTGAACAGCGCTTAACATATTTAATTCCCATGATGATTCATTAGGTAACAAGAGTTCGAATAATTTGATTTTATTCGTGGGGAAATATCATCTATCTATTACAAGTGCTTTACAATTTCTATTGCATTTTTGTTGTTATGTGTAATTTTATGAATTTTTCATTATATAGAGGAGAATTGAAGTTAAATTGAAAGTATTTTTTTCGGATAATGAACGAATACCTTTAAATTTGATGCCTCTTGTTGCATTCCAATAGAATCCTATTTAAAACAAGCAGGGGTTCGAGCTTTTTTGGCCGAAGCCATCTGACCGTTAGTTTATGTTATAACTCCTTTTCTTTCCATTGGTAGATTCCAATTCCATTCTCCAATTCCTTCATACTACCAATTCCATTGGTAGTAAGCTTCCGAATGGATCTGTAGTAATTCTATTCAAGAAAGAAAAAAATGGAAACTCCATACCTGCTCAGATTAGATATCAACAATGTCAGTGGAAATACCTGCCTCCTGATGAAAAAACAGACAAACGGAAATATCTCGAAAACTTTGTATGAACGGATATATATGTTTTGATTGATTCGGATAAAAGGCATCAAAACAAATATTTGGAGAAAAAAAAATTGAAATCGGCTACGTAGTTTTTAAGCTATTGCACAGAAAAGGTTTTCAGAGAAAGTCGAATATCTCGGAAGCTACCCATGCAATTGAGCTTTTTTTCAATAAGAAGGATTGGTATCATGAGAGGAAGATTTTGTCCAAATTTCAAGTTGATATCTCAATTTTTGCACAAGCTAGAGTGATTACAAGGATTTTTATGAAAAAAACGGACAAACGGAATTATCTCGAAAACTTTATATGAACGGGCACATATGTTTTGATTGATTCTAATAGAAGGCATCAAAGCAAATATTTTGAAAAAAAAATTGAAATCGGTTGCGTAGTTTTTAAGATAATGCACATAAAAGGTTTTCGGAGAAAGTCAAATATCTCGGAAACTACTCATGCGATTGAGCTCATTTTTAATAGGAAGGATTATTATCATGAGAGGAAGATTCTATCCAGATTTCAAGTTGATATCTCAATTTTTGTACAAGCTAGAGTAATTACAAAGTTTTTTATGAAAAACCAGAAAAACGGAAATATCTCGAAAACTTTGTATGAACGGATATATGTGTTTCGATTGATTCGGATATAAGGCATCGAAACGAATATTTTGACTAGCTTCGAAAATATTAGCGACAAACGATTTAAAAACGAATAGCTTTTTCTCAAAAACTATTTGATTAATCGGGCTGAACGTTTGCACAGAGTTAGTTCTTGTTAAGCTCTATAATCTGACAAAATTTTAGATTTTTTGGAATAAGTTTAGCCAACTAATTACTCAATTTTCCAAAAATTGACCACCGAAAAGGTGGCGATGGACATTGTCACCGACAGACATGGTCGCCAAACTTCGTATTTTTACATTTCACACCATTCTATATCATACCCAATCAAAATTAGAAAATCTGAAAACAGCACGATTACAATGGTTCTATTCGGAAGCAAAAAAAACCATTGGAAACTAATATTAATAGTATTAAATATCAACGATACATGAAAATTATATTAATGGCATGGTACTGTTTAGAATGACGCTATTTCTTCTATTCAAATTTTGTTGAAATTGCTGTAAATTGATCGATTCAACCATGTAAATTTTGAAATAAAAAAATTTGTAACTATAACATTTTTATGTAAGAAATAAAATCATGTACAGTCAGCAGACGCGCGGGTTGAAAGGTCGGTCCCTTTCTTAAAAGGGTCAGTACCTCAGGTACAATTTTTTTGCCTGGGTTCAATGTCTGTTTATACGACCGTTGTGGAAGCACCGGATAAGCCGGACACCTGTCCTTGGACGAAAATTTATCAAGTTTCTTTCGCATTTTACTCGGCATTGGATTTATTGTAATTTTTTTTTCCTTCCCAAACGATTGTCAAATAGTTTATTGATCATTCTATCAAATCTAGGCGAATAATGGACGCTCCATAGGGCTCGTAGAGGCGTCTGAAGATCTCTAAATCTCGCATAAATCCGGATTTTTATTTCAATAACAAATAGCTATTTTGCAGAGAAAATTTTTTTTATATATTTCTTACCTCCCTTTCAGAAAGTCTACAAAAGGTGATAACGATAAATTGAGTAATTGAGTATTAAAAAAATTATTATCACATTCTCTCTGTGAAAATGTGTAAAAGTGCATAGCAAATTGAACTGCTATGCGCCAGTACAAAAATAATTTTAAAAATTTGAAAAAATTGCTATGTGTTCATCATTATTTTCCTTCTCATATTCAAAATAAAAAGAATCGAAATTCAATTTTTTTCAACGTTTGAGCCATCCTAAGGATCATTCTATACACAATTCGTATAGAAAAGTTCTATACGATTTTTTCATACGTGTGGTTGCGATCAAGTTCAGAATATGACTGGTACACCTATGATGGGCTGGAAGCAGTCTGGATGAAATGTCCGCAAAAGATTCTCTTCCAATCGTCTCTCGCTCAGATGCTTCCTCTTCTCTCTCGTATGCTGGTATGTAATCTGGAGGAACGAAATCATGGCGATACGGAAAATTCTCCTTCATATCAGTAATTTCGGGATTTCCATATTTTTTTCCCAATATTTTCAATCGTGATGTTTAGTTATAAGACGAATATCCTATTTTTTCATCATCTTTGTTGACGAGTTAGTAGTAGGACAAAAATGACATTTAAAATAGTTGAAATTTTAAGAACAGCTAAGAATGCAAATGAATTCTTTTCTTATGACAAAGAGTCGCCACATTCATCGTAGGTTTTAGGGCTACGAAAGTTGCATACGAAATCTTCACCTTGAAGTGTTGAATTATATTTTTTATTATTAACGGATTTTGTCACAAGAATCTTAAGTCTGGCCATCGCCCAAGGGCCTTGAGTCTAATTGAATTATATTTTTGAATAATTTATCCACCTAATTTATTTTGCAAATTGGAGAAATATGACAATTTGTGTGTATTTATCGAACATGACAATAGCTTCGTAATTTTTTATTTTTAAAGAATTGACAAAAGTCCGAACTTGCCGGAGTTTTCTTGTTAATTTTCAATGTTAGAATGTTAAATTGAACCCAACAAATAATAATTATCAATCTTATAATAATAACTATAATAATAAAAATAGTAATACGACAATTTGTTTAAATTTATCGAACATGACAATAGCCCTGTAATTTTTTATTTTCAATGAATTGTCAAAAGTCCTAAGTTATAAGTTTTTATGAATTTCCATTCAGAATAGACATTAAGACCTTTCAAGTACTAAATCACAGAAAGAAAAATATATTGATGCCAACGAAGTTTAGTTGAGGCAATCAGGCAATAAAATTCCTCCCTAAAATTTCCATTTAATTTTTCGTCAGGAACGACGTCAATTGGCATAAGTATATTTTCATCACGCTGTGTCGGAAAAGTAAATTTGGCATAAGTATATTTTTCTCTCCGTGTTCACGTAAAATTTATTTGAGAAAAGGAGGAATAAATAGAAGAAGAAATAGGAGATATTGCAGAAATTTACGCGCGAGAAAAAACCGGAAGAGAAATAAGTCATGAGGACAATTTTTTCCAGACATTTTATACGAGAAATTTAGGGGGAGAAATATTTTTTGAAAAAATTTAGCCCGTACACCTTCATCGTATATTGCACATGAAAATGTGTCAACGAGGGACATTTATCTCGGTGAGGAATGTCAGCTTCGTTTGACATCCGACGATATTCGCAATCGCATAAAATTTTTTTTTTCATCCGAGCTTGCTGAGAGTGAAATCAATAATCATTCACTACACTAATTTTCAAAATCTGGGATGACTCTTTCGATCGTGATCTTCATTCGAGTTCGAATGCAGTTGGAGACGTGCGAATATCGAAAACTCGAGATTATTTTTTTAAAAATTATGAAATTTTGAAGTATTTAAAGTGATAATAATTTCCTCACTTTCAACATTTCTTCATGGATTAAAAACGAAACAGTATGTTAAAAATTGAATACACTGGATCATTCACCCATTCCAAATGTTCGAAGAGAAAATAAACAATAAATAATGGATTTGTTTTGCACTATTTTGTCGACTTTAGACATAACTGACTGATCTTTTTCGCGAATTGACCTGACAATTGATTAGTTTAGAGTTGTCGAAAAAACGTTTGGATGTGAAACGAAAACAGATGAAATCCATGACGTCAAAATTTCTAAAGCCAATCTGAAATATTGTCATGTGTAGTTCCTCTACAACATTACAGCACAGGAAAAAGAAGTTTAACTTGGAATTTGAATATCCAAATGACACAGGCTGTTCAATTTATTCTAGTTATTTGATCGTTTTGATAATTCGAGAATCGGAATATTGCATTCGAGTATTCTAATAAATATCATACATTTGCTAGTCACACACCTCTTGCAGCTTTCATTCGGATTTTATAAAATTCGGGACGCTAGTGTCCAGGAAAGCGGAGAAGTTTTCAGAATGATGGAGATATTCTGTCTGGGTTGTTTTTTTAGGTCGAACATTGCATGAAAATTGGATTTTAAGCCCTAGCGATTAGTTATGCAGAGGAATGGTCGAGGATCTGCGGTAGAGATACAGTCGATTCAAGTGGAAGTTTTATATGAATATGATATCGCCTAACGGTCACAATGGGAGGAATTGAGTTGATCACCTGCGAAGATTTTTATGAATGATGGCTCCTCCACGATATTGAAAGGCATAAAAGTTTGAAGAACACAATTACAGATGTTAGCATTAAAAACTGACTGCACGAAATGACATGTCACTCTGTTTTCTTGTCGAGAAGTATCTTCCACGCGCATCTTCTTAGCTGCACAATAGATTTCAAACTCACTCAGCCTCTTCTTATGACATAACTGTAAATATTCAAGAGTTTTACAACAACTTAGTGCTTCATCCTTGAGATGTTAACTGGCGTGGAATATAAAATTAATGGTGTTCTACTTTTGTTCTACAAATATGACGAAACGTTTCATTTTCAAAAATGAAGAATTAAATCACATTATCTCACCTTCACGTGCGTTTTATAGTTTGACATACTGCTCACTGAACCTTTAATTTTTGTGGCCTTACTGTGTTCATTATAACACACTTGGCACATAGCGAAGACACCCACTTCGAATGAAGATTCTTCCATTATGGGTTTGAACCAGGTACCGTCAAGGTACGGGCGTCTTGCACAAGCATCAATCAAACTAGGTTTTTCAATCCCATTTTCAGTTGATTTCGTTTCATTTAAATCCATATCTTCTCTCATTTTTTCAATTTTTTCCCCGATAGTCCAATTTTCTTCGTCAGATGCGGCTATAGAGCTTCTTGACATATTGGAGGTCTCATCATCATCGAGAACACTCCGTTTGACATTATTGGATGCCATCCTGTCTATGAAAAAAAATGAAATAAGTAACCAAACCGTCAGTTAAGAAAAAATTTAAATTTAGATGTTCGATGGATTAATTTTAGCAGGGGAGTATCTCAAATTTATCTCAGGAACCAAAAATGATAATTTATCCTGGGGGTTAATACGTGTTAACTCAAATGGGGCCACCTGATGAATAAAAAATTTTTCATTGGGTCAAATATCAAGAAATTATAACCCCAGGAATATGATTTATCCTGAGGCTAAATTTTGTCCTGGAGTTTATTTGGTTATCAGGGCTCTGTGCAACCGGGCCATAGTATATTTAAAAATTTGTATAATTAAGGGCCGGTTGCGACAACTACTCGGCCAACTACTTGTAACCAAACCATCAGTTAAAAAAAATTTAAATATACATGTTCGATGGATTAATTTTACCGGGAGAGTATCTCAAATTTATCCCAGGGACAAAAAATAATAATTTATCCTGGGGTTAAATGCGTGTTAACTCAAATGGGGTGACCTGATGAGTAAAAAATTATTGATTGGGTTAAATATCAAGGAATTATAATCCCTAGGATAAAATTTGACCTAATCAAACATAAAATCTACAAAACTTTAAACACATGTCAAAACTTTAAACGCATGTCGATTCTTTATTTTTTATAAATAATTTTTTCATTTAGTGATACTTTTTTCCTTAATTATAAGATATATTTTCATTTGATTTTTTATTTTATGAAAATATTCAAATTAATTATTTAAAAATTAAATTTTGAAACAATAACGGCGCTTTTCTTTGCTGTGAGCTTTCGCAAATATCGCATCCGTGTTTCTTCGGAATGAATTATTTTTGTTAAATATTTTGACGTGTTTCTTGGGAAATCGATGAATCTCAAACTTCTTACCTCCCCGCGCCTGGTAGGGTCCACTTGTTTCAAGAAAATTTCAATTGTCAGGAAACACGTCAAAATATTAAGCAAAAATAATCCATTCCGAAGAAAAATAAATGTAATATTTGCGACAACTCAGAGCAAAGAAAGCGCCATAATATATAATCATTCAATTCAAGTATTTATTTTAGTTAATTATCTATTAAAAATATATTCCTTTATATATTATATTGTCAATTCTCTATATCAAGTTAATATTTCATTAATGTTATTTGAACATATTTTAAAAATTATAAATAAGAAAAAATTATAATTAATATTCAAATTAAAATTTCATTTAAATTAAATAATTTAAATGAAAGTTAAATAAATAAACTTTATTTATTATATTATAATAATTCGTTATCCAGGCACTTCATTATTTTATGAAAATGATTTTTCTCTATTGTTACGTCCCAAATGGATTACTCTTTTATTTTCACTGAGTTAAGAATTGATCTGGATTTAGAAGAAAAGATTTAACCCTTCTGGTCGATAACTCCAGGTGTTGAGGGAAGCTATTCCTTTAGGTAGGTTCTTTCCAATCGACTACTGCGCGTAGCTGACCAATCAAACACGATTAGGACACAATTGTTTAATTTAACAATATTTATTCAATAACAAATAACACTTGGGTTTATTACACTGTTCACTATTGTAGTCTTTGAATCTTATGATTTAAGTTTCACTTGATATTTTAAATGTTTTTTTTTTTCTTCAATTTTGGTTATTTCAGTTGACTTCGATTATTTTAATAACACTGTGATTTGAGTCCCGAACACCTTGAATTAGGAAATAGGATTTCGGAGTTAGAATATTCACCGGGACTTGACTTGAACTAGAAGTTTAACTTAGTGTTTTGAATAAGATCGGAAGAGGTAGTTATTTCTACTTTCCACTTTGAAGTTGTAGATTGAAGTGATTTCTCTAAGGAAGGATTTGGATATCTAAGGGTTTCTTAGTGATCACGCGTGGGCGTTCACGCTCTAGTTTCAGAGGGTAGGATTGGTTGATTAGGGATGCTGGAGAGGATAGAGGCGAGCCGGTTGGTTTTTGGGTCAAGCGGGGAGCCTCGATAGTTATGATTGGATTTTTGGACATTAAGGGTGCAGCTGCGTTTTGACTCTTAAGAAAATTCTGTTCTCACGGAACGTTAGAATTGGAAAATGTCACTTGACACTTATGACTTTCAGATTTTTAGAGTTCGCCGTGTTCGGTTTACAATTTCAGGATGAAAATACTTATCTTACATATTTATTTCGACTTTTATGATTTTTTGAAAAGTTTATGATGCACGTGTGCATCNGTCTTATGATTTTTGAAAAGTTTATGATGCACGTGTGCATCCATCTGTTTTTCGGTTTCGTTTATCACGTGGGAATGGTATTTTTAATGTTTCTCAAGAAAAAATGTGGTCTGGACACTTGAGTGTTATTTCTTAAATGTAATTAATAATTTTCTTATTTTATTGGATTGGAAAAAATGATATTTGAATATTGGGCCTTATATACTAATTGCTGGTAAGACTCGACAGTCGATAAAGTAAAGTTAAAAATTTAGTATAGCGCCATCAGGTGGCCAAGGTAGGGACGTAACACTATATTGAGAGTATGAAACAAAAAGCGTAATTATTTAGCTTGTCTTTCAAGAAAATTTCTTCAAAATTATGATTTTTATTCCCTTCTATCGTTTGGAGGAAAGACGAATTCTGGAAATTGTTTGATCACGTATAACGAAGTAGAGAAGTATTGGTACTTACCTTACAACTGGACTTGAAATATCTAAATCACTCTAGTGAGTTGGATCAGTTGAGAAGACACTCGTTGATTTGTAATCAAAAATCGCAAATAACCGGCGAATTGAACTCCAGCAATATCGTGCGCCGACTGAACATCGATAGAAACACGAGGAATGAGTTGGTAACTAGAATTATTTCGAAGAATCGCTTGGAATACTGTTTCCTTTAAATTGAAGGAAACAATACTGATGAATAAGTATCAGTATATTTCTTTGTGTATGTGTGTACAGAAGGATAACAAAATCGACCGTCGTTAATCCTGGATCCACCATCTCTTGCGAAACCCCCCTTAACTAGTCATGCCCTTCCCCCTACTCTCGTCAATCAACAGTCACTCGATAAATATTTGTATACCGCGCTGAAAATTGTATGAATACTTTTCTACGGATTATCAAACTACTCGGCAATCATGCGCGCTTTCGCGTGAACGCTCAGATTGATTCAAAATCTCGGTCAATATTGCTACTCTGAATGGGGTAAAGTAATTTCGATGTTATCTGAATCAAAATTTTCCAAGTTAGAAAAATTTGCAATTCTGGAAAATAAGGAGTTCATTACAGGAATGCGGAATTTAAGTTAATCCCCTAAAGATGAATATGCAAAATATAAAATATGTAAGAACCTTAAAGAATGTTAATTTCGCAGAAACCAATAGACACCCATCTTATTTTTGTATATTCCTTCGAGATTAATTAATATGAATATGAATGAAAACAGAGTTTATCGTTTTGTGTTCCTTTATTCAACAATACAAATAAAACCTGACGAATTCGCGGAAAATCTGCGAAAGTGGAATTTTTTATGCTGTTTTTTTAATTATTATTAGTATACTGTGCGATAAATGGGGAAAGAAAATAGCACTGGTCTAATTTTTTTTTAGTTTGAAGTTAATTCGTATGATATGTTGACAGTCGATCGAAACCTATTCTCATTTATCAAGTATTTCCAAGTTTCGCAAAAGTTAGAGACGAGGAAAGTAGAGACACTTTCGAGGACGAAGCCGCCTAGGACGTGTCTGTGGAATGGGTCTTACATCAGCATTTCTGGTTCCACGGACACTCGACTGATCATGACCGGGCTGAAGGTGTACGTTGTTGTCCTGGTAGAGAAACGTTATATCTCTGAGAGGGATTCGTGCGCAATGTCCTCCCTGTTCTGAAATTTGATCCTCTTCAGGAGTAGTCTCATCTATGACTTGGTGTGACCTGTCAACGTCTTCACGCAGAGCTCTACTGGCAGCGAGAAGTTCGTCGATTTCTGATAAGAAATTGGTGAGACTCGCGTAACCCACGCCCTGTTCAGAATTAAATGCATCCTCAATTAGGGAAAACACATCTTGATTGAGCAAAAATCTTTTCAAAGAAATTTTGGTTGTGTATTCGACATGCTCTTTCGCGAAATCAATCGCATGGATTTTGAACGAACTCAATTTTTTCTATTGAATAAAAAATGATTTATATTTTTAAAAACATTTTTTTTCCGTACACTCTTTCTTTTTTTTCAATTTTACTATTATTACTAATGAATCAACAGTTCAAACCTAATTGGTAATTTTAAAAGATAAGAATTACTTACATTTTCCATTCTCGAAACCATTGTATTTTGCTATGAACAAATTCTCAACAAAAGTTGAACGACACTTAGGCTCTGGCACTCGGTGTTCACTGTTTCACCATTGATATGGGAATGATATTACGAGTATTACAAGGATGTTGATCACAATTAGTTTGTTGACATTCCACGGATATGATACAGCCAAAAAGCGATTTCATATATTAGAAACGAATTTCTAGATTCGCGAAATCTCTTTCTCAACTTTCATCCTTCGTTTGGAAAATACGAACCAAGAAATTTTACAAACAAACAAACATACAAACTTTTTTTAAATAAAAAAAAAAAAATCTTGCATGCAGTTTTTTTTTTAGTTAAGCATTAGAGACCTCAACTCGAGGTATATTAGCTGTTCTTGTATGCAGTGTTGTCAATGAAATACTCTCAAGCTGCTTCCTCATGACTTTCAAAATAATTAAGTCTAATCACTCATGAAAAAATCCTATAAGAAATCTTATAGAGAATTCAGGCATCTCCTATAGGATTCCTGAGATGAATTTTCTACAGGAATTTTTATAGGATGTTATGTCTGGTTTTCCTATTGAACCCCCTATGAGATTTGTCGACAATAAAGTTCGAATTTTCT
Source organism: Diachasma alloeum (assembly GCF_001412515.2). NCBI lineage: Eukaryota > Metazoa > Arthropoda > Insecta > Hymenoptera > Braconidae > Diachasma > Diachasma alloeum. The sequence goes on along the minus strand of NW_021680526.1, from coordinate 180,869 downwards.
TTCAACGAAAAATCAATTCAACAAAAATCTCCAACGCATTTTTCTTCAAAATTGTTTTCTAAATATGATCCCAAAATTTCATCTGTTTATCTCAAAAAATGCGGAAGAAGATAGATTTTGAAGCTCGGTGGTCAAACGAGAAAATTCGTAATTTGGAATATTTCAATAATATTCTTAAATATTCTCATGAGTATTGATTGATATATGAAGAGACATTTCTGAAAAACAATGAAACCGCGCACAAAAAAATTATATATGTCAAGATATATTTTCGAAATATATGTGACATAATATAAACTCGACGAATATATTTAGCATATGTCTCAATTATAAAATGATATATTCGAAACATATGAGACATATTTTTTTGACATATATAAGCATCAGGCAAAAATGACGTTTGTCACATATGAGGCATTCTTTGTCAAGTGGGCCATCCATTTCCTTCATGTCACAAAATTAATTTCATTTTTCTCTCAAGCAATTATCATATTTTTTTTAATCTTTCTGAATTTTTTCAGTTTTTTGGCATTGATAGATGCCTAGGTGTACATAATTCGACTTTCTTTCCAATTTCACGTATCTTTAAGTAATTCATAGAGGGAGTAAAAATTAAAAATACATAAAAAATTGCATTTTTTCTCAGCTTTCTTATAATAGTACATTTCGTAACAAGTGCCGAAAAGTAATTTTTGGTGCGTGGGAGGCTTATAGCACGAGCCGAAGGCGAGTGGTATAATCCCAAAAGCCAAAAAACACTTTCTGCACGTGTTGCGAACAATATTTTTCGTCACAATGTGCGGGAAAGTCACTTTTTAGGCACGCGAAGCGAAGCGGAACGAAGCGGAGCGTGGCTGAAAAGTTACTTTTCGGCACATCGTGATGAAAAAATATTTTCATATCTCAAAAAGTAGAAATAAATATCAAAATCGCGAAAAAATACAAAAAGTTCTAGGAAAATGCAATTTACGTCAATGGGGCCAGTTTGATTTTGAGGAAGAAATTCAAGAATTATCCATTTATCGCCTATAGCTTACTATAAAATTTTCATCGTGGGACAGCCATTGCTTCCTAGGAGAAAAAATCAAATGGCTGCCAATTGAGTCATTTTCTTTTTTCTCACAATGTACAATGATCAGGAAGTCTTTTTTTGTGTACTTAGTGATCACTCAGGAAACCTTCGGTATTGTAAGAAAAAGAAAAATAACCTTCTTAACGATCCTTTGATTTTTTTTCCCCTAGGAATAAATGTCTGGCCCATGATGAAAATTTTACAGCATACTATAGATAATAAATGTATAATTCTTGAATTTTTTCATCGAAATCAAACTGGCCTCATTAGCGTAATTTGCGTTTTTCTACAATTTTTTGTTTTTTTGCGATTTTGACATTTATTTCTACTTTTTGAAATATGAAAATATTTTTATAAGAAAGCTGAGAAGAAATGCAATTTTTTATATATTTTCACCGTTTATCCCCTCTTTGAATTGTTGAAAGATACATGAAATCAGAAAGCAAATCGAATTCACTTATTATTCACTCATTATTTCTCCTTAGACGGCTGAACTTTAAAATCTATTTTCTGAATTTTGTTAAATAAAAAAACGAACTTTTGGGATCATATGTAAAAAATAATTTTTAAGAAAAATACTTCGGAGATTTTTGTTAAGTTGATTTTTCGTTGAAAAAAAAAATTGAAAACTTCATTTTGTAAGACTCGGACAACCTTTTACCTGCAACATCGGATTCCTGAGGAAAAATATCGCCGGAAATGCTATTTTTAATTTTTTTTCCGGAAAAATGAAAAAGTTTTTTCTCCGGGATGAACCTTTCCTTAAATTAATTAATTCGAAAATATAGATGCGATTAAAAAACGATAAAATAAAGTGACCCAAAATTATCTAATCGTGTCACGCCCCTTCGCTCGTAGTGATTAATAGAGTAATTGCGAAATTTTTACTTCTGAATGTCGAACAATTTTATAACTAAAACTTGGGTCATTGTGATTATTAATTAAAGTAGACTAGACAAAATCTCTGAAGGCTGGTTGATGATTAATGAATTAATTGAAAATTTTGCAGTCCTAAATATTCATTAATTATTTAACCAAAAATTTTTTCGTTGCCGTTGATGATTGATCTGAATCCGGCTAACCATTAGAATGTCGATTAAAAATGAATAAATTAACGAAAAACTTCACGCGAGTAGTTACCGATCAACATATATTTCCAAAATTTCTAGTAAGATTATCCATTACTCAATCAATCGGAATGCTAGTACCTACTGATATCGAATAGTTTATTATTCAATCGTAACTTTTTAAGGTTATTGATTGTCCCAATAATTATTATTTCACGGGTTTGATTGATGGTTAATATGATAATCAATTAACGTTAACGAAATGTTAATGATATGGGTATCCCTGCCTATATTATATGGTAAAACGTGAAAAAGTCATAAAATGTCACGAATATAAAAGATAATAATCACTAAACTATATCATGATAATGATGAGTATAATGAGATAGAAATTTCAAGTGGGATATATATTTATATTTAACGTATTTGGTTTCGACGCTATTTCAATAATTACAAGGTATTTTCTTATAATGTTGGATTCTTTCCTATTAATAATCATCAATATACCTAGATTAATCATATCGAATATCGTAAGGATCATATTTAACAATAACATATTTACATCAGTATTTTAATTTCAGAATATACATATCTACAGAATAGTGGGATTTTTTGCCACAAATTTTACCTAATCATTGGAAGAATTTTTGGCATTACGGTGCTATAAAAATTATTAAAAAATTCAAATGTGAGTAATTAAACTCAACAACTTTGCGTGAGAATTTAGACCCAACGTTTCGGAACGTATTGCTCTCCATTCCCGGAGGTAGCTATATACGATAGGATACAAAATTTCATTTGTCGAAATGTCAATGTCAATGCCTTTTATCATTTATATCAATTTTATAGGATTGGAAATGTCTTTCAAAGGAGTATTCTTGTAATTGTTGAGTAACAAGAATAACTTGATTATTTGGCTCTAGGATTACGATATTGATCAAATGTAATTGAGGACCAGCCTCGGTCGGCATCATCAATATTACGTTTTTCCTGATATCATGTCCCAAATAATTGAGAGCTTACTATTGTAATATCTCCAGATCGATTGGACGGGAGAACTGGCAGAAAATGGCGATAATTTGGATTTAATTCTAATCTCTTGTTAAGAGCTGGACCAGAGAGAAAAGGTGGTGGTAAAGACTTGTTGATGAGTAACCGATAATTCAATTTTAATTGTGCCTTGATGGCTATTTTTAGTATTCTCTACGATATCGAGAAAAGGAGAGATTACTATGTATAAATAGTACTGATTACCATGTACATGGTAATCTCTCCTATAATAATGGTTGTCGTTGCTATATTGTATAGTAATGCCCACCATGTTCGAATGGTATTGATTACTATACAACATAGTACGCTTTACTGTTGAACATAGTAAAAATTACTATTGAGATTGACTTAGAAACTCTTTTACCATAATTTATGGTAACCTCTACCATACAAAAGTAACCCCTACCATTCACTTTTCTCCATGCACATGACCTTCCAACCGTACCAGTGGGCCCAATAACCCCACGAAATGCGTAAGCTGGAGAGCGTGAGCATTTCAACTCAACCTCGATGATCAGCAACTAACACTCAACGGAACTAACGAGATCTCACCGGGAGGCTCAGTCTATCGGCCACGAACGCCGGTGGAGACTCGTTCCACTCAGAATTCGCGAAACTAAAGAAAATATAAATCGAAACGGTAAATACAACTGACTGTAAATTTACCCTAAACCATAATAACCCTAACCGTAAATCCCTCAATTCGAAACTAAACCGGAAGTGAACTCGAAATCTCAAGAATTTAATTATATACTTTTAATTCGACTGAATATTTTACGTTTAATCATTTTTAACATGGATCGACACTTTTTATATATTTAATTTTAAAGAATTGAAAGTTATTTTCCCACAGACGTTGATGTTCTGATGTTCTGATGACCGATATCCAAAGCTCGAGCTAAAATTTAGGGATGTTGCGCCTACCTTCTTTATCTCCCTTCGATAGGGGTGCCAACCTTCAGGGGGGATATGACGCGATTCTCTCTCCTAACAATATTCACTCACCCCTTTTACTCTCTCTCCTTACAATCCTTTCTATCGAAAATCCGCATTTTTCCAATTCTGCGGTGAACTCTCGTACAGGTGGCGGAATTTCTAAAATTATGATAGTGGACGAGTTAGGGGTTCACCATGGGCCGTTTGATACCTTGTTATAAAAGAGAAGTGGGAAATTCATGGGCGAGTTGAAAGTAATATTCGAAAGGAAGATATTCATCATGATTTCTTGATGATGAAAATTTTTTCTTTTTTTTCGGATGCAATAAAATTCAGAATTTTCGAGCAGAAGAAAAATAAGAATTTCTCGCATTTCTACGATTTTCAACGACAATGTGAATATTACGTTACAAATTTCGGTTAATTTCCAATTAATAACGAATTTCACAATAGGTAAATGAAAATGCATTTCTTCTAGTTATTTACATAGACTAATGGACAGAAAATTCACAGCTTTCAATTGATTTTATCATCAAATTGTTCATTTTCACCAGCTTAATTCCATAAAATTTCATTGGAACCCTCTTCTGATGAATATTTCCAAGTGAACTTGGCATTCCAACTACACTTTCATACCATTTGGGACTCAAACTCTTCCAGGAGTGATCGACGAGCAAAGGCTGACGAATGAATTTTCATAGGAGTTGAAGGAGACGATGAGTGATGGTCAGAATGAGCCTGCACTTGGACTTCCAGGATTTTTTCGTCATCAAAATCAATCCTTCCTTCCTCATCTTTACAAATGATGTGAAGTTGACAGCTTTAATCAGCTTCATCACCAAATTCTTTTGCATATTCTGCCATCATCAATGTTCTACTGGGACTGGATCATGCAGGACGGGATCTTATTACTCATCTATCAACTTGGAGATTCATGGATAATTAAGAAGAATTTCACGATAACAATGAACAAACTAGGAAGATATTAAGAAGGTGAATATTAATAAGAATAAGCACATATGGTAGTTACAGATGAATTTTTCGGTAGCGAAACGGTGAAACGGTTCAAAGTTGTATATCCGAACTCCGAGAAAGTCGTTGGAGGTTCCAAAGAGAAAAGACACAAATTCATAACGCCCGAAAAAAAAATCCACTATTGATAATTTCTCACATGAATTACCGTCGATGTATCAGTTAATGCCACTGTCCCCGTTTCTGCCACTCTAAGCACATTTCCCGGTATATCCAAGTGAAATAATGTTTTAATTTCAAAGTGCTTTCTATGAATCTCTAGAGTAATCTCTCCTGTCCTCTATCGTCAAAAATCATCACTTTCTGAGTACGAGCAATATTTTTTTATTTAACCGCCAAATTTGACAGACACGCTGAACTAGCTAAAACGAGTGTGGCTCTCTCCGAGAGGTTAGAATCTACACTTTGGTTTTCGCTCAATGTATTAAAAATGTAAGTATCAAATCAATTCAAAATTACATGTGTCTGTCCCAGATTGATTGTTTCATCCGATTAAATCGTTAAACATCGATGAAATCATATTTTTAACACGAAAATATGGGTGGTAATGACTGGCACCTCCGGATGGACCGTCGTGCCATTTAATGCCACTCGTTCACCTAACCTTGCAATCTCCCTACACTTCTGTAAAAATATGAATCTTCAATATTCAGTTCAAAGTAATTATTGATTAACTTGGTTTCCATTTATTGAAAGATAATGAGATGAATTTAGAATAAATGTATGCATCATATTTTCCCTTTTTACTAGGACAGACAAAATACACAGACAAAATACACAGAATTGCAGTTAAAGGAGGCTTTGAAAGCAATTCAGGATGGATCTCCAGTTGCTACTGTTGCCAAAAACTTCAACATTCCCCGAACTACCCTGAGGTACAAGAAAAATGGGATTTTGAAGCCTGTGATCCAGAGGAGAGGGCCACCCTGCATCCTAGGCGAAGACATTGAAGCTCGACTAGTGGAGTGGATCATAGTGATGAGTGCGCGAGGATTTCCAGTTGGCAAATATCAGTTATTAAATAGTATTAAATCGTTGCTGAGGGAAATGAAGAGAAGAGAAGAAGTTTTTACAAAAAATACACCAGGACGTAGTTGGTACGACGGCTTCAAAGAACGACATCCTGAGCTCTGTGAGAAATTATCTCAAAATTTACAGTATTATCGAGCTTGTCTGAATGAGAAAAGTATTCGAACTTGGTTTACAGAAGTTGAGGAGCAGTTTAAGGCAGAGGGTGTGTTAGACATCGATGCATCAAGAGTATTTAACTGTGATGAGTCTTTGTTTCTGTTGGCTCCAAAAGCAGGGAATGTCCTGGTAGAAAAAGGCGACAAAACAGCATATTCATACGTTAAAAATGACGACAAAGAATGCCTCACAACTCTCTTCTGCGGAAATGCAGCCGGCCAAATAATACCACCAATGGTATTGTTTAAGTATCAGAAAATTCCTCGTCGCATTTCATCAGAATTCCCTAAAGATTGGGCTATTGGACACACAGACAACGGCTGGGAAACTGCTAAATCATTTTCCGACTGGATTTCAATAATTTTCTACAAATGGTTAATCGACAATAACATAGAATTTCCAGTAATTCTATATGTCGATGGCCATGTATCCTACTTAACATATTCGCTGAGCAGGTTTTGCAAGGAAAAAAAGATCATATTGACTGCACTACATCCAAACGCGACTCATATCCTCCAACCGATGGATGTAGCAGTTTTCAAACCTTTGAAAGCTGCTTGGGCGAAAGTCGTGCGAGATTGGAGGTTTGAGAATAACGGCGATCGTTTACCATTAGAGAAATTCGGAGGGCTGATGAAGAAAGCAATTGACACATTGAAATGGGAGTCTATTTTGAAAAATGGGTTTTGAGCTGCGGGTTTGCATCCTTTCTCTGCAGACTCAATTAATTACCAGAGATTTTTCAAAGGTTCTAAGCCTCCTCCATTTACCCCAACACCTCGACAAGAAAATTCTACGGTGGATGCTTTGGAAGTGATGGAAAGTCACATAGATAAAGATGTTTTGAAAAGCTTCAAGGAGAGTAAGGAGGAGTGGATGGGGAATCCATCGAATCGAAGTCTTTTTCATGTATGGAGGAAAATGAAGGGAATGGAGAACAGCGTGACTTCTGAGAACAGTTACCAAGAACAAGAGGACGATTCGACAAGAACTCCGGTATTTGCATACATGTAGCTTTGATTAAATCAATAATTTTGGAAATATAGATCCCGAGCTGCGAATTGATTGAGGGTACTCATTGATCGCGTTTTAATTATTGAATTGAGTAGAGATCTATTAAAATGTAGGTATTATTCTTCAGGTTGTGAGTGTGTGTCGTCTTTTAATTTCACAGGGTCAGCAAGAGGAAACGAACAACGAATATCAAAGTTCGAATGAACCCTTCAATATTGAAGAAAACGCGTCAGTCTCGTCCCCAATCATCATCGACTCTTTTATCACAGAAGCTGACTTGTCGGAGTTTATACTAACTGAAGAACCAGTCTTATTTGAAATTTCTAAGGATGGGAAGTTGATGCAAGTTCCTGACACAGGTCTAGAAGATTCTATGAGGGTGAGTGTACTACACGCACAGTCTCAGACACCAAAACACGAGCTGCGAGACATACCGACAGAATCTACTGGGATAGACAATGAGAGAGATGAAATTGAGTGTAAAAAAGTCTCGGAACCCATTGCTGAAGACGTTAACATAACTCCAAAACTGACTATTGATGATAATCAAAATGTCATCACTGATGAGAGTATTGTGAGAGCAGATCTCCACGATCTATCTAAGCCATTCCCAGATGAACAGAAGGATGACACCGAAAACATCCTGGGAACTTCCGATCTTGAATCTCACGAACAATCAAAAGTGCAAGTGGAGGAAAAACTCGAAACTCAATCCACTGGTGGCATCTCTTCTATTTCCAAACCGGGAAAGACCCCTACAAAAGAAAATATCAATTACCCTATTCCAAATTTTCCATCTCCTTTTAAAAGAGCACTCCTGGTACCTGATCCAGCTAGAGGGAAGGGTAAGCGAGCCATAAACGCCGAGGTTAAGGCAAAAATGCCATCAGTGGCTGTTTCTGCTGATTGGGAGATCTTCCACGAAGCTAAACAAGCACTGAAATCCGCTGAAGACTTGAAGAAGGCTGAGAGAGCACTAGAAAGAGCGAGGATTAAGAAAGAGAGAGTTAACGTTCAAGAATTGAAGAGAAAAAATCGAGAAATGGCAAAAGCTACTCGACAAGAGCAAAAACAAAAGCAGATGGGAGAGATAAGAATGAAGAGAGAGATGAGAGAAGCTAAAAAATTGAAGGAAACCGCTGATAAAGAGGCAAAATTCTCGAAGAAGAATAAGTCAACCAAAACTGGAGTTCGAGTTGGAAGCAAGCAAGAAGAAGCGATCAGCAATGAATCGCCAATCATCGCCAAAGCAATAAAGAAAGAGCTTATTGATGGATCAGGAGAGATCGAGACTGACGTTGGAAGTGCGATAGTAATGTCGAAAAAACCTGAAGAATAATTTTATTTGTCATGTTCCGTATTGAATCTGATGTACTGCAGAAAAATTTGTTATGATTTTTATTAATAAATGATTATTTAATGTTCTCCTAATAATTAAAGACGATTTTTCAATACAGTGGCATTAACTGGACCTCCGCCATGGCAGAAATTGGCACGAGTCGTTTTGAGGGTGGCATTAACTGGCGCAGGAGAGTCTTCTGTTCAAACTTTAATTTAAATTAATTTTTCCATATTTGGACATAAATAACGTTTAGAATTCGAAGAAAAAACTATAAACTTGCCCCTACGTCAACCAAATTCAACCTACCACTGAAAATATATATAACTTACATAAAATACTAGCGGACTCGTCTCTAGGTGGCATTAACTGGTACATCGACGGTATAACTTGGACGAGAGTTCCGAAATAATTCCTCAAATTTTCACTAAAATTATTTTGATAAACAATGCTGTTTCGTTTGACTACAGCATCTTGGGTACGTTGGAGGTACCCACAAACAAATTAATTCTCACAAAAGCTGACAGTGATTGAAATTTTCGTATCAAGCATAGATTTTTTATTAATCTTTTCCTAATTTCCTTATTATTATACGGATTTATATCTCTTCCGTAACCTAGAAAACTAAATTTTTTCATTGTACTCTCCGTTATTCTGCTACTTCCAAATTAATTAGCAGTAATAATACTGAACTGCAAATTGCCATAATAAATCTGAATGTATTTATTCATATAAACTCTGTTTTAATAGTTATTTCAGATTTTAATTTTCAAAATTCAATTTATCGTTATACTACTTCAAGTAAATTTTTACAATTTTAGCCACTTTTCAATGAATATCTTGGAATCTAAGAGAAATAGTAGGCCTCAATCTGCTCAACGGAAATGGTTCTTACAAATAATAATGTATTCCTGGTACATTCAGTGGTATTTTTAAAAAAATTCAGCTGAGGACTGAATCGACTGAAGCCGTTTTACCTTTTCGCCGCTGATATTTTATTAGACATGAATTATGATTAATGTCAATAAACATTGAATTATCTCGTGAATGATTATTCCAGGCAAAAATCTCATAGAACCTTTCGTGTACATCTGATATTTTGAAATCGTAGTTATCTTCATCTCTTTACAACAAATTCTCAATCATGAAGATAATTGTAATATTTATCGAGTTAAAAACATACTTCTGATGCTTTATTATCTGGCTTCAAATTCATAATAATTCTATGCGTCATTAGTACTGTGACGTATTTCGCATCTCTGCGGGACGGTACGAGAATACGCAGCCTTCGGTGACCGAATCTTAAAACCAAAAGTCGAGCGCCAGTACGTTTTCTCTCAAAACGCACAAAAACCGAAATCCGTAATCCACAAGATGGACTAACGAACGAACAGCTGCCGACAGCTCAGTATATCATCCGCGGAGACGGCTGGGTTCCACCAAAAATGTCGTCCTAGGAAAATCCTGAAATGACTGGGTTTCAAACTTATCTAACAAAATAACGAAATCAGAATTTACGGGGATAGAATAATTTTTAATAAATGAACTAAACGGTAAAAATTATTTACATTAAAATATTCAATGTAGACTACCTTTTCTCATTCTTCAATTATTTCACTCAGATCTCGGTAATCAAAATCACAACAAATAAATAATTTGATAACAAAGCTAATGATTGAATACAAAACAAATTCCCTAACCGTAATCTGTCGATAAAATAAAATGCTAGTCAAATGGAAAGAAAGTCAAAATAAGTCAAAAGATTGTCACAAGATAAAGTAACTAGCAGAGTTACCGATAAGTCAATTATCACAGAAAAGGAATCTACAATCATCCCGAGAAATGAACGCCACAACAAAAGGCGGAATAAATAAGAAACTCTGGTTTCAGTCAACGAGATTTGGAATTGCCTCGAGAGACAATAATAACGATAATAACTCGCAACCCAAACACAAGGTCACACGGCAATGAAAATTCGAGCGTCGACAAACGACGCTACAATCCCAACTCTGTTTTCTCAGAAATGACCACGATGTCGAATACAAAATGATACAATTCGATGAATGTTTCGAACATCGGTAAATCCAGAATATTTCCAAATAAATACAAATTCAATAAGATGTCGGATCCGATCCTCGACAAATAGCGGAACGAGAGTCAAAATACTAAATTTAATAATCACTGAATTTAATTTAATCAAACAGAAATTATCCCAATCAAGGGACGACAAACAATTCATCAAACCGAATATTAATTTTCCAAAAAGGAAACAACAAATAAATCTATCGGACACGAGAAAAATTATTATTACTCTACCGAATAAATAGCGAGATCTTGAAACGAGAAATGACTCGACTCGATAATGGCGTCACAATTCGCCAGACGCCAAGCGTCCCAAAATTTACGACAAATAAATCCCAAAATGATAATCTCGCTAGATATCGTTACAAAGAACTCTCTGGAGATTTCACACTGCTCACCGTGATTTCCAAAACTCGAAATAATTCAGCACAGGCGCCCGTATGTCGTTAATCCCCTGGAGAGGTCGAATTTCCAAACTCCGATAAATCACGTTAAATTTTACTCAATAGTCCAAAACTCAACAGGTCTCGATGCCGTCCAAACGAGAAGTGTCGTTAACAGCGTGCTCACCAACGCAACAGGTTCTCCTCCAACGAACCAATCCTCTCATTGGCTCGGAGACGATCGATGGCCCTCTCTAGTTGGTTAATACAATCCAACCCAACCAAATCCAAAAAAACACGTGCCTCAATTCACGTTTATTATACCATGAATCCTCCATAATTCCTGAGGAATTCATCCCGGAAAAATCATCCAATGATTTTTCCCCAATCAACAACATTTTTGCTGGACGTCAAACGTCAGTCCAGTCCCTCCCCTCTAACCGACGAGTTCGTCGCTAGGAGCCCAATTCCCGGTCCAGTCTAGGGAGTAGTCCGCCATGTTCCATATCCCTAGCTCCAATTGCTAGTGCCACCACTCGATCGTCCACAAAACTCTCACCATTGAGGGAATCATTCAAACAATTTGAATGCAACGCGGCTCGATAACCTCCAGGACTCGCTCCTTAAAAATTGAATTTCCTCCCCAGCTCCTTACAAACTGTCCAGGCTCTAAGTCCCTCAAAGTAATCCGATGAGCAATGAATATAACTCGATACAAAACAACAAAGTATAACAAAAAAAAATTTTCGAAATAAATAAAACAGACTCTCGCTTCGCTAGGAAAAGTGACTCCTCGTCTGGACATTGGGATTTCGCCGTCGAACGGCCGAAAACCAAAATAGCACGTTATAGCACATACTTTCACGGAATGGTACGAGGCAATATCCATGACAATAGCACAACGCTCGGTCAGATTTGGCAGGAGACTCTCCATGATCCACTTCTTGTACAGATCAGCATTCATGTCACGGTGGTAATCTTCATAAGGTTTGGGTCTTTTAGCTGAACTAAGGAAGAGGCTTACACCAGGAACAAAACCAAATTTTGCACCAGCATGACATATAATGTACCGTTCCCCTGTTGATGCCATTTTCATGGAACAACTATGAGGATTATCATCTTGCCACTCTTTGGTTTTTCCAGTGCCTCGTTGATAAGTCCAGGTTTCATCAGTATAAATAATGAGAATTCCTGCTTCCAAAAGCAATTTCATCTTCTTTAAGAACTTTCTTCTTTTGAAGACAATGTGTGGCTGCTCTACTAGATATCGAGTACCATCACGTCGGCGATATTCAAACCCGATGTCGTGGAGTATTCTGTAGAGTGTCCTTAGACTGCCCTTGAATCGGATATCGTTGTCAGAACTACGAAAGAAATTTGCTCATATGAGAAATGATAAGGGCTTTGATTCATTCCCATTCCGTTTCATTGCAGACTGTGTTCCTGAACCACGAGAGGTTTTAAAGACATGAAAAAATTCCTCTAAACCCAGATAATCTCAAAGAAAAATCAGTTCAGTATTTGAGATAGAACCAACACGCACTTCAGAACAATGTCGCCCGATGAAGAACATCATCGAAATAAAAGTTTTATGAGTATTGATAAGGACATGCAGAAGTTAAATGAACTGAATACCTCAACTTTTGGTGCAACTCGGTAAGACGTACAGATTTTGCTATAAGAATAAGAATTTGTCATTCGCTAAACGTAGCATTGATTGTAAATATTTATGTTAGATAAAGTTTTCGTGAGTATGGAACGCTATTTCATCTAGTTTTGAAAGACAGGAATGTAATTTTCCAATAAATATTTATGTCAAAACTCCCATTTTTTCCTGACGCAAATTTTTATCATTTTTTTGTCGTGAGAATTTTTTTGCAAGCCCTAATAATTAGACAACTTTACAATAAATCACAATGATTACATCCCCAATATCAATAACCGAAGGTTGGGAACTACACCGTGAGAAAATTGCACAGGAAATTCCAAGAAGAAATTTTTGTGGTTTTTAACAACGACTCATTCCCGTGGAATTTGCGGGTCCATGTCAATCTATTTTTTCAGTCAAATTTTGTATTATTCAATGAAATTGGAATTTTCAGGTCCATATGACAGTGGAAATTAGTGAAAAATTTGGAAATTCAAGTTATCTCTCTAAATTTTCATCTGATTGAAAAATCCATCCAATCTGATGTTTAATTTTCAGATTGAGTTGGAGAATTCTCGATGTCATCAAAAAATTAATGCTCGCTTAAGTTAGGAAATTCAATTTCCCTGAATTCCCAAGTTGTATAACATATTCGATGAACGATTTGACATCAGCTTTGATCCGAATTCACAACATTGAGCAATGAAATACATGTATCATTTAATTTAAAAAAACGAACAGTGTATTCAATCAGAGTTCTTCAAGAAATTACTCATGGATTGAAATGCACACTGAGTGGCTTGACTTGAAATTGTCATTCACTCAATTTTTGATATTTACATTTTAAGAACTTCAATATCCTATGCAGTTGTTCTTTTTTTGAATAGAATTAGGCTGGCACGCGTTCTTTTTTTACGTATGTAACATCAAGACTTACGTTTTGAGGCATAGTCGAAAATTACTGCACGGGTTTTGCTCTTCATGCATTCGTCTATGTCTCTTAAAGGCCTTGGGTGAGGTCTTTCCTTTTCAGGGGTGATGAATGAGGCTGCCAAATCTCCAATTAGAATGATTTCTGCCAGTTTCGTCGAGGAAATCTTTAGAGCAGCAGCTGTTCGTGCCCTATGAAATCAGAACACGAATTATATGGAGCACAAGCTTCATGCTAGGAAAGAACAAACGGCAAAGAACAAAGCATTGACATGTAACATGCCAACATGAATCCAAGGCTGTGTTTCAAAGGAATCATTGAATGACGAAGGGAAATGCAATGGGATTCCTATGTCTCAATCCAAGGATGGCGGAAACATGATCATAATAACGATTGCTGGGGACCATTCAGGTTGATCCCAAGCAACACGTCTCATGAGAATAGCTCCATCACTCTTGGGCTTGCCCGAATTATTGGCTGTGATCATTTATAAATAAGTCGATATATTTCAATCGACCATTGCAAAAAAAATAGATGTAAGGACGTATTAGAATCGATGGCTCAAAGGGAATTCAAATATTGCTCCAAGAAGCCCCCATCTATCACCTAAACCCATGCATAAGGAGTTATTGTGAATTATGTTAGGTAATTATTGAGGATTCCCCATTCTCCCATGCAGTCCCCACCAAAGCACGCTGTGAAAAAAAAAGTGACAAAAATGAATGAATTGCGATGTGTTCACGGCTGATTCGATTGATTCTTGTAGTAGACTCTCGTTCTTATCTGGACAATAATGGTCTCCTTCCAATTATAATCACTCGTTTCGTTATAGGGCCATTTATATCTCGGAAATTTCAAAATACATCGTTGTAAAAAAGTGAAAATCGGATTCGACTCCACATATGTTCGCCATGTGCTACAAAGAGAGCTTATTTGATTGCTGACTAAATTTCAATCTAACGTTGATTTTCTCTTCAACTTGGAAATTGATAATTTTGCAATGTAATTTTAAAGGAAAAATTTTTTAGAAGAGAATGGGCGATGTGGAAGGTTCACTATGGAAATCACAATAGTCCGTTAATAAACAAGGATTTTGAGAATTGGAATGCATCACAAGCGTTCTACTTCGTCCCACTTTTCCTCAGATAACTGAATTTTAATGAAGAAATACCTTCTGAATTTTTTTTTACTGAAAACAACTCATTCTTGATTTTTTTTAATACCTGAAAATATATTTGAAAAATAATTCACGTAGTTACTTTTAAGGATTCCACTCCGTCTCATTTCTGGAATATCTTGAAAGGAGGAATACCGGGGGAATATGTCAGAAATCATTTTTTGTTGGTAATTCAAGTTCATTCAAAGAATGTGTTCTGACATACCTGTAAAGCTAAACAGTCGAGACGATTATCAATTTAACAACATTCAAAAAATAGTTTCATTGTGGGACACTTTAATGCTCCATTTCACGTGACAACAAATCATTAAATCACTTCTGAGCATTATTCAAATATTGCTCCAGGTGATAAAATGTATTTTAAGATACCACACACATCCTTTATGCTAAAACCCGATAATTATCATCAAGAGGGATTTTAAATTTCAATTCGTACCTGACTTGATCAACAGGTAGTAAAGGGCCATCATTTATCCTCTTTTTCTAAATATTGGAAGACATTGTACGCAGTTGCTTGGAGTTGAGCATTGAAAGAGCATCCTCGTTTACTCTCCATATCAGCAGTCCAAGGCTTTCGTGGTTGGAGCCTCTTTGGAGTCTCGTTACCTCTCCTGAACCGTATTTAGTTTTATTTACTGTGAACGATAAAATATGGTAAAAAATATTGGGCGCTAAATATGGTGAAGAAATGAATGAAGAATAGAAAAATTCACCAGATACGAATAGCTAATGTATAAACACCACAGATGTATCTCTCATCGCTGGTTAAATTATTTATTATCATCAGTAATGTTGTAGAAGTATGTAAAGGGCCTTTCTTCATTTTTAAGTTCATCATGAACAATCAAACATGCTTCATTTGTTCACTGAATCAGTTATTTGCAAGTTAAATTAAAAAAGAATAATTAATAGAAGTGTACTCAATGAGATATTGCAAGTCATTGAGAGACGTTCCAGAAATTATTAAATAATTACACATCAGGTCCTTCGCTCAGTAATGATGATAACTGGATGTAATGTAAAATTCTATTGCAATAGCAACTTTTTCCATTCTACTGTAATTATTTATAACGAATGCCGCCAATAAACAACAAAATAATAACACTGAAGATAACTTAACTTACGAAATAGGACTGACATACCGACTCTAGAAGTGGAGATAGATAGGTCAATTACATATCACATCAATTTAACTATTATTTAAACAAACAGGAATAGTTTTCTAATTGTAAAAACATTCTCTGATTTTGCGGGAGTTTGATTTTGTTCAACAGAAAATAGTTCCAGCGTGGAAACAATTTCCTTGTCGTACAACGGTCAGAGGAACCATTCTGCGTATGCGTCAGCCGGGGGTTGTGGTGGAGGGACATTCGGCAGGGTAGACCCGAACATTATTCTTTCTTGGCGAGCAGTATACGTCCGAACATATTATTTCTTCAACCTTTTTAAACGCTTTTTTAAAATGCTTTGTCCATTAAAATTTTTTTGTATTGAAACATTCATATGATGGATTTAACAACTCCGCTCATTCCGGAATAAAACTGAAATAAAAATTTACAAAACCAAGGAATGTAGCTAGTTGTTGCTTTGAATTAGGTTCTTTTGCATTTTTTACTTTGTCTACTTTATCATCTGATTTATGAATACCCTCTGCTGATATATCAAATCCCAAATACGTTATTCTTTTCTTAAAAAATGAAGATTTTTTTATTATTTCGCGTCAAACCGCTCTCTTGAATCCTTTTTAATACTTCCTGTAACGTATCTGCATGCTCTTTATTAGTCTTCCCTGTTATTATCACATCGTCCAGTAATATTCCCACGCTATTTAAATCACCTAATAAATTTGTCATTTTTTTTTTTAAATCCAGGTCTGAAGCTATCCCCTACATGGCTTTTTTACATTTCATCAAACCTTTTTGTGTATTTAATGTTAATATTTCTTGTGATTCTTCGTCTATTTCGATTTGGTTGTATGCGTCTCTTAGTTCGATCTTTGTAAATGGTTTACCTTTCTGTAATTTAGCAAATAATTTCGGAATAGACGCCACTAGGGAATCTTTCGATTTTCAATTTTGGATTTACTGAAATTTTGAAATCTCCTGCAATTTTAACATTCCCATTCGATTTTACCATTGGAAACACCGGTGTTCCCCACTCGCTTGTTTTAACTGGCTCTAATACGTTATCTGCTATTAATCGATCATATTCCTCATTTATTTTCTTCTCTAATACAAACTCGGCTGTTCTGGGGGGATCATACGCTGGTTTAATGTTGTCCTTTAGGACCAATTTAAGTTTTGTTCTGTTGTATGTACCTAATTTATTCGAAAATAATTTGGGGAATCTTTTAATTATTTCTTTCTCATTCATTGGTTTATCTTCATTGGAAATGGAATGTATTGTGTTGTGTGTAACCGTTGGGGGCCATAATTTTAATAATTCTAACCAATTACTACCGATGAACGTCGCTCCCGCTCTTTCAAAAATGTATAAATTCCCTTCAACCCTTTTTTCATTGAATTGAATCTCTACATTTTTTATGATTCCTGCTGGCTTAACAATTGAATCATCATAATTTTTGAATGACTCTTTGACCTTGTACAACTTAATATGTGGAAAATAATTATTTTTATCTTTAACTGACGTTCCAGAAATTGCAAACCCCGAGTCATACTCCATTTCGATCTGTTTACCCTCAATGTTGATTTCTAAGAAGAATGGTTCTGGATTTCTTGCTGTTTCACCTGTGTTCAGCTCATGTATACGGTTGATTCGGCTTTTCGCTCCTCTCCTCTCCGGCACCTCCTTTACCGAGTCCTCACTCTCACTACTCTCGTCACTGTAGCTACTGTCACTTGTTTCGATCTCTGTTTCTGTATCACTGTCTTCTTTCATTCAATTTATTTTTCTCCCCCGTCTTTTACGTCTTTTGACTACACTATCGCACATTTTCTTCAAATGTCCCTTCTTTCCGCAATCGTCACATCTTTTACGTTTATAATAACACATTTCAGCCTCGTGTCCATACCACCCGCAACACAAATACTTATCTTTTTTTTTCTTATTGCGCCCCTTACTTTCACTCCTGTTCCCTCTGTTTTTGTGTGAGCTGCCGTGTCGTTGATATTTCTCTCTCACTTCTCCGCGTTCCATTCTGTTTCGATCATCATTTCTATATTTATTTTTCTTCTGGAAGTAATGGATATAGTCTCTATTTTCGTCATTATCCTCCTTATGTTTCCCATTTTTTGCTTTAAGCTCTGCGGCTTCATCCGCCTTCACTGCTTTTGTTGCTTTTGCTACATCCAAATTATCGATGTTTAGTAACTCTTTCCTCAATTTATTACTCCTGAGTCCCTCAACAATTTGATTAGTCATTGCCTGATCTTTATCCTTGAAATCGGTTTTAATTGCCAATTTTTGAAGCGCTGCAATGTAATCCATTCCAGTTTCATCATCTTCCTGTTTCCTTGCTCTGAATTGTGGCCTCAACACTATTGGTGCTGATATCGGATTAACCTTTTGTTCCATTAAGTCTACTAATTCTTTGAAAGTTTTTGTGCCCGGTTCCGCCGGAGCACATTCCATTTCTAGCACATGGTATGCCTCTTCATTAATTTTACATAATAACATCGCTGTTTTCTTCTTTTCATCAGTTATGTCTGTTAATAGGAAATATTGTATCATTTGATCCGTAAATATTTTCCAATTGTCTTTACCATACGCAAATTCCCTAGTGAAATTCATTTTATTTGTCTTTTTAATCACTTTGTCTTTTAATTTTGTTATATCCTGAGTCGTTGTCTCCGTTTTTTCTTTTATTTGAGCGCCACTTCCGTTACCACTATAGTAGTTAGGTAATGCCGATTCGAGCCAATGTTTTAGCGGAGACCTGGCTAAAGGGCCCCCCCGAGGAGGTGGGTGGATGGGAGGGTTGATTAATTCGCGGAGTCGCGGTTTAATTCGCAGTATGATTCGCGGGGTCGCGGTTTAATTCGCGGTTTGATTAATTAATTCGCGATTTTTTCCCTCGAAGTGATGAAAGAGTTAATTAATTCGTGCGGTTGCGGTTTAATTCGCGGTCTTCTTCGCGGGGTCGCGATTTAATTCGCGGTTTGATTAATTAATTCGCGATTTTTTCCCTCGAAGTGATGAAATGGTTCAATAATTCGCGGGGTCGCGGTTTAATTCGCGGTCTGATTGTCGGGGTCGCGGTTTACTTCGCGGTTTGATTCGCGGTTTGATTAATTAATTCTCGATTTTCCCCCTCGAAGTGATGAAAGGGTGATTTAATTCGCTGGTTAATCAATTTAATTCGCGGTTTCGGGTTACAAAGGACCTTCTCGGTGACCTCGTCAATCCACCCCGCGAGGGGGTGAGTGAAGGGGTTAATTAATTCGCAGATCACGGTTTGATTCGTAGATTAATTCCGCATATCACGGCTAAATTCGAGGATCGATTAATTAATCAATTAGTAGACCCGAACTTTTCAGTACACTGCCGCGAGGGGTGAAAGGGTTAACTAATTTGCTGTTTTAGTTTGCTGTAAAAATCATAGAAGGGGCTCTTCTTCAAACATTGACACCTGGCTCCACTTGACATTTTCCAGGCATGTCTGAACTTGAGTTTTCCGGTACTTTCTCGTTTGCCGCCCCCCTTCGTGTGAAATTGTTGTTAATAACGATATCAATATATAAATATTTATTTTAAAAAGAAGAGTTCAGAAGGGGAGGGAGTATGTATATATGCAAAGAATTTTCGCCTGAATTTAAGATTATCAGTCCTTTGATGGTTGCCGCTCGTAGAAATAAACGTTATTAATAATAATGTAAAAAAATCATTTATTGAAAAAAGAAAGGTTTAAGAGTGGGGGATTTATGTATATAAACGAAAAAATTCCCGCACATATCATCAGTTCATCTTGTCGCTCTCCATGAAGGACAGCTTCAAACGACGGGAATTAAAGAAACGTTTAGACCTTCTCCTGAAAAACATTCAAGAAGTGAAACAACTTATACAGTACCGAAGTGACATCAAAATACTCTGCTCCAATCTGCAGAAGAGTCGAATTTAAGCTTAATTATCATACCGATGAGACAAAAAAATCATTATGGATTTCAACAAAATCAACATTGTGGCGCAAATGAAAAATCTTCCTCTTATCAAACTGGCGGATCTAGAAGCTGGAGTATTTTATATCATCACTGCAGCTCGCAAGGTGGAGACAAAGTATGGAGTTGGTGTTATCCTTCATCTCTCAGATACTCACACAGTTTTCGTGAATAATCGACTGGCCAAGTATTTCGCTGAAAATCCCAAGATGTTCGAGAATTTCCAACAACATATTGAAAAGGGCTCACCAACGTTGGAATATCTAGGTGGGAAATACAACAATCTTCGCCTACATCCTGATTCAAACGTGAAAATTGAAAATAAAGCAGATGAAGCAAATTTCAATGTGATGAATACTATTGCAGAGTTCAAAGAACTTCTCTTGCAGAAAATAAATGAATTGGAACGCAACTATTTATACACCATCACAGCTGCCTCCAAAGTCAAAACCAAGCATGGAATGAGTGTGATCCTCCATTTGAATAATGCTTATTCAGTTTTCCTCAACCGAAGGATATCAAAATTTTTCATTGATAATCCTAAAGAATTTGAAGATTTGCTGAATGAAATCAAGAAAGGCGCACCAAAGTTGGAGTATTTGGGTGGTGAATACAACGAAATCAAATTCCATGCAGAGGATGAGGAGATTGTTGCTTAATTTACAAATTAAATAGAACAATATTTTCTTATTCTTTTGTCTTTATTGGTAATTTTTTTTTACAGAATGACTTTTATGATCATAATTAATGTAATAGTATATATGAAATGAATGAATAAATATAATGATCAAACATCTTTTTTTTCTGGTGCTGTGTATCTTTTTTCTTAAGGATTATTACATTTAATACAATCCCTTATCATAGGTGGTGGTCCATCAGAAGTATCACCCTCGACAGTCTGATAGTGCTCCAAACAACGTCTACTAATATGCTGTTATAGCTGGCTCACAGAATTAGCCCAATAGTTCCTTCCTATGAGTTCTTTATATTATATATTTATAGTTATTGTAATTACTATTTTTTTATATTCCAAATAATCAGTGAACGATAGGCGGAAGCCACCAACCACCAAACCACCAATTGAGCGAAGCGAATCATCAAATTATTTCAAGCAAGTCTCAGATTATAATATCATTCTGTACATCGATTATTTGGAATTGCATCAGATTTAGCGTTTAACCCAGGATCACGACGAGGACGTACTGATGCTTGACCCCAAAAGAAGAGCCTAAGCATCAACCGTATAACGTCCAAGGGTAATAGAATTGAAGAAAGGATCTATTTATCCTCCGCCCTTCCTTCTAAGGGCATTGAATTTAATTCAAGATTGATGAGTATGATAAAAAATTTATAAATAATTAAATGAATATGATACGTGTTGGAACAACTACTCTTTTTTTTAGTTTAACTGTTGAACTCAACCAATAGAACCAATCTTCACCAAAAGTTGTTCGACCAATTCTCAAAGAATTCAATAATTAAATAAATTATTTTCTGCGATTGGCTAGATTAATCGTGATTAGAATTGATGTAGTTACCTAGGATCCTGAAGAAGGTGTTAACCCTATCCGGCCTGGGTACAGTATATGTGAAGAAAAATTTGCTCAATTTCTCCTCGACACCCTCCATCCTCACACCAAACTTCGGGAACAGTCGTCTAAACTCTCTCCACACTCTTTCGATCCCTTGAATGTGTGCCCCGTTCATGTAATTCATATGCATGAGACTATGGTTTACTCGCAAATGGATGTGGTTATCTGTCAACCCGGAATACCCCGACCAACAAACGGTATAAATCGTTGATCCGAATTTCTCGTGCTGTTCCACTACCGCTGTTAGAGTCTCACTGGAGCGGTTGGGGACCTTGTGGACCACAAGTCTCCCCGTTACCCTCTCCCGTAATCCCAAAATCCATTGCTTCACCTTTGGCTTACGCCCGAGTTTCGTCTTTCTCCCACCGTAATTCAGTTCGTCGATTTCCACAATCATCCCCACCCCGCCCAAACGGTCAACCTGGCAATCGCCGTCCCACCGCGTTAATACACTGTTGATGCTCTTAATCCACTTTCGAACCGTTTACTTTGATAACTTGGATTCAAAACAAAGGGTTTTGATTGTGGAAATATCATTACGATTATATGTAAAAATTAGTCTAAAGAAATTAGGTAACGGTGCTCTCGACCGAGACAACACTGAATTGTTGAAAATCCTCATTTTTCTACTACACCTAATCTGGAATCTTTTTCTCTTGTTATTAATAATTTGTCGAGCTCTCTGACATCGAAATATGTTAAGGTTGTAGTCGGTGTACATCTGTTCACCGCACTCCGGACAGAGAGAGTGTGACTTCAGCACTCCGACCTCACGAAGATACTCAACAATATGTTTTTTCTCAAATGAGATATAGTAGAGGTTGCTGAGATCCATTTTCAACTTAATAAATTAATTGCAAAGAATTTCCTATTGTTTCACGAGTGATCCAATAGTCAATTTTTCGCACTTTTTTCAGTGTGTAGAACTTTTTATCCCGACGAGTTCGACTCAAATAGTAAATTGCAATAGCGTTATATTATTTTAATAATTATTAATATGTAAGAATTATTGGTGTACTTCGATGACTCCATTAACTTGCTCATTACCCATCAGTCAACTTGTCCCAACACTGATCAACATGGCATGCAGCGATGAAACTTATAAATGAATGTGGCAGATATGCAATATCTTCACAATCCATCAAATTTAAATTGTTCAATTTGTAGTAAATATTGAAGGATCGATCTACTGATCGTACTATTCTTTTCTTCATCATCCAGTTTTTGAGTAGCTCCACATTTTTTAAGGCACATGCCTTGTTGTCGTCTCTATAACTATGAAATGGACAAGTACGTAATGGTAAATCTTTGAATTTTGATAGTGATGGGCAATCATCGAAAATTTCTTCAATATTAACTACGGTGCTAATACAGGACCAGAATTTTTTTTTAAACCACTCTTTTTTCTCTTTACCTTTCACATAAATTCTACCAATATTTTCCCACTTTTGCACTAATTGTCCAACTTGCTCGTATGATCTATTCCCAAAACTGAGTATCCGAATTCTTTCACGATGAACTCGTTGGAGAGCGTTTGGAAACCTTGTACGTCCACAAGTACCTCCATTGTGAATGATAAAATATTGCTGTCGACATGAGAATTTATACCCCACCCCCCTCTAATCCCTTTTCCATAGACTACTTTTCTCACTCCTCTGCTTATCGGGTTGTAATGTACCACTCGATCGTGCAAAATGAGACAATAAGCAGCAGTTTCCGGAGAAAAACTCATTTTTGTTTCAAATTCCAGGCGGACATCCACAGGTCCAAATTTTGAGAATTCATTTTGTTTAGAGCAATCGATGACTACTAATGGCGTAATGGTGGCAAATTGTGATTTCATTAATAATGGATTATTCTCTTGCTGATCATAATATGATGATTGAAAGTTTGAATACATGTCTACATCCAAATTTCTATATGGATAACGTTGGGAATTTAGGAATAATTTAACATCGTTGATACTACAATGATCAAAATTGCTAGCATTTTTTTTATCCTTATTTTTCTGTTTGAAAGCCTAGAATGACATAACGTGGTTTCTGAAGCTGAGTTGCGGTTTTCACCGTCCGCACGTGTTTTGTTGCCGTCGGAAGCATTGGATATTCAAATAATTCCCATGATCTGAAGCTCATCGATATTGCAGGGTCTTTCTGGATAAAATTCAGCAACTCAATTTTTTTAGTATCTGTTTCGGCGAGAATTAGTAAAAAATCCGATAGAGAGCCGGGATTCGGGGAAGGGTAGAGAAGTTCACAATAAAATAACAGTCACTGTGCGCATCAGTAGAGTCACAAATAAAAATATATATTTCCGATGAAATATATACAGCTCTTCAAAAATATATATGTCAAAATAACCGCAAGGAAGCACTAACTAATTTGAGATGCGGAAGAGAATTATCACAATTGAGATGGTCACAATATTTCACAATAAAATCGCGGAGAGAAAAACGCGATGTGCACTTGTCGCCCGTGGATTGAGAAGAAGACGGAAGTGAGTTGAGGTAGGTCAAGTGTCGCGGCAGGTGTCAAGCGATGCCAGTTAATTGGGGCGTGGCCGGTAAAACAGTCACGTCCCAAGAGGTGCTGCCGCGCGCGGTCACCGGACCTCACACGATGAGGCCCATGCCTCAACATTCTCCCCCCGTCAGCAACTCTGTTGGTGACCAGGTTATGAGACGACCACGGTAACCTGAAACACTAAGCAGCAGGATTAACTATTCCAACAGAGATCAGCGACTTTCAGCTGATAGAGATAAGCAACGGAACCAGCTTCGAGATCGGTCGGATCAAGGTGGTTGACACAGTCCTTGCCACAACTCTGGAGAGACCGTCCTTCCCAGGGTGTAGAGCTGTGACACGAGCGAGAAGCCACTTTACTGGCGGGAACCTTTCATCGGAGAGAAGTACCAGTGAACCGATGCGAATCTCGTTGGACGGATGATGGCACGTGGAGATGGACTGAAACTGCTGCAGGTATTCTGTAGATCACTGCTTCCAGAAATACTGCAGCCTCTGCTGAATCAGTTGCCATTTTGAGAGACGTCCAACGTTGATATCACCCAGCGAAGGTTCCGGTAGAGTGATTGGAGCTTCTCCAATCAGAAAATGTCCTGGAGTTGGGCAAGACACGTCGTCAGGGTCTTCCGAGAGAGCTTGAAGAGGCCTGGAGTTGAGCACCGCCTCGATCTAGGTAAGCAGCGTAGAGAGCTCTTCGAAGGTCAGTGAAGTGTCTCGAACAGTGCGGGAGAGATGAAACTTCACGGACTTCACCGCTGCTTCCCATTTCCTCCAAAATGCGGTGCTGCCGGTGGATTGAACGACCACCGTGTTCCATCCTTGAGACACACTGCAGAGAAATGCTGGAACTCCTTTGATCCAGCAGAAAACAGCCTCTTCAGCTCCTTGTCAGCACCGATGAAATTTGTGCCGCAGTCACTAAAGAGGTTTCAGCAGTGCCCCCGACGACTCCGAACCTCCTATAGGCAGCGATAAACCCATCAGCAGAGTAATCCGTGACAGCTTCCAAGTGGAGAGCGGACGTGACCATACACACGAAGATCACGAACCAACCCTTTTGGGTCTGATGACCACGCCCCTTCCACGTCTTGATCGACACTGGTCTCGCGTAATCCACACCAGTGTTAGAGAAAGCACGAGCCGAAGAGAGACGTGCTACTGGAAGCTGCCCCATCAGTTGCTGAGCACGAATCCCACGATGATGCGCGCACTCCACACACTTGAGAATAAAGGACCTCACTGGCACATGACCTCCAATAATCCAGTAAGACCTATGATGCGCCAACGTGAGCTGTGTCCCACCATGCAACGTTCGCTGATGAGCATCCCTAATGAGAAGTTCCGCCAACACGGAATCCTTAGGGATGATCGCTTGATGCCTACTCTCTGGGTTCAAGGTGGAGTACTTGAGGCGCCCACCCACTCTGAGAACACCCTGATGATCAATGAAGGCCGTAAGTTTGGTCAACGGATGAGATCTCCCAAGCTGTTGACCACGAGAGATAATCTCACACTCGGATTGTAGATGAAAGGCCTGAGTCGCCTTGACCCAATACAATGAGACGCGTCCGAGAACCCGTGAATCTCCACCTTAGCTTCCTTCCTCAGCCCCAGCCAACGAGGAATAGAGATCTTCTCGATCCGAGATAGCTCTCCACGAAACAGAGTCCACTTGCCACGCAGTTGTGGTGTTAAGTCGTCGTCCCAGTCCAGTTTCTCCACCCAGAGACACTGGAGCAGATACTTCGCCCTAATCACCACAGGAGAAAGCAACCCTAGCGGGTCAAACAGTTGAGCAATCTCGGACAGAATATTCCTCTTCGTCACACTTGCGGTGGCTGGGAGGTGGATCGTGAACTTGAATTAGTCTGTGCTCGGATCCCACTTCAGACCAAGAATCTTCATGACGGAGTCCTCTAGCGGCTTCTGACCCTGGGAGACACCTTCTGCATTCAGGGACCGAAGCAGAGACGATCTATTAGAGTGCCACTTTGCTAGAGGAAAGCCACCTGCTAAGCAGAGGCCTATCACTTGCTCAGCTACGAGTTGGAGCCCACTTTCTTCATCAGCTCCACCACAGAGGTCATCCACATATCTACCGCTGGTCAACGGAGATACAGCTAAACGATAGCGATATCCCTCATCCGCAACCCGCTGATTGAGAACCCTACAGGCGAGGAATGGGGCCGATTTTGTCCCGTAGGTTACAGTGGTGAGCTGATAGGTGCTGATCTGGCCGAGAGAATCTTGCCACAGAATCTGCTGGAGCGGCCAGTCTTCACGATGACCCTTGATTTGACGGAACATCTTCGTAATGTACGTCATGAAAATGTACTTATTTTGCCTCGACCAGAGAAGTACGTCAGAGATGTTCTTTTGCACCTTGGCTCCAGTATGTTGAATGTCGTTTAGGGACACCACCGAACTTGTCTTACTGGAGCCGATGAACACCACTCTCAGCTTTGTAGTCTCGCTACTTTCCCGTAGAACGCAATGATGAGGAAAGTAGTATGTAGGAGCAGAAGAGTAAGATTGTCTGAGAGAGGAATGCTGAATAGAACCATGAGGCGGTCGCCTCCCCTCAGGAACCCTCAACCCTCCTGAAGTCGAAACCTCATGTGCCAAGGTCATTTCCTCAGAGCGACGCCCCGGCCTCAAGTCCCGAGCATTCCGCGAATCAGACGCGACTGGAACATGCACCATGTGCCCTATTTCCTCATACTCCTTGAAAAAGTCACTATAAAGCTGAAGAAATCTCTGGTCTTTCTCCATTCTCCGAAGCAGGCTCTTCAGACACGCCTTGGCGCGGCTGAGAGAGTCACCAAGCTCTGCTGGAAAACGTATAAGAGGCAGTCGAACCACATAGCGCCCTGAGCTATCTCTGGAATGGGTACGCTGGAAGAACTCCTCGCAATCCACCTCTTCTTTCGTGAGAACACTACCACTATCTTCGCCTGTTAACACCCCTTCCTGCTGCCAGAACTTGGTGAGAAGCGCATCCAAATGCTCGTTACTGACGGAGACGTGATGAGAGCTCGCTACCATCGAAATCACCGATGAAGTGGGTCCGAGCACGACCCAGCCGAAAATAGCGTACATCGCAATAGCGGAGTCCGCTGGCCCCTTGATAATCTGTGGCTCCACAATCGATCCAAAGAAATCTGCACCAATGATAAGGTCGACAGCTCTCGACGTTAGATACTTTGGATCGGCTAACTTCAGTTCTCGGAGATGGCCCCAATGATGAGTTTGAGAGACTGAAAACGTTGGCAACGAAATTGTGAGACGATCAAGAACATAGGCTCGAATCTCAATCTGTTTGATTGAGTGCTGTGACCTCAGGCAAAACTGAGAAGACCTTCTCGAGCAAGACCTAGATCCACCAATACTAACGACAGGAAGCAAAGCTGGAGATGTACTTAAGCTTAGCTTTGCCACGACATTCTGAGCAATGAACGACAACTCAGAACCGGTATCCAGCAGCATCCTAACCTCCTGAGAGGATCCGTCCTCCTTGATGAGTGAGGCTAGCGTCGTTGCGTCTGCGTAGGCACATCACAACTTGTTATTGCTACAGATGGAGAATCATCGGACAGCGACGACCGCAGAAAACTCAGCACAATTGACGGCGTCGCTGACTCTTCTGGCGTTGGTTCCGAAGTTCACTGCTGCGTCTGGTTAAGTCTTGAGTCAGTGGACTGTAACGAACTGCCAGCCTGGATCGACTCCTGAGGACGAACCGCTCTGGGGGCACCCTGAGGAGCGCTCTGCTGACGAATGACGTGTATCATCAAATGATGGCGCTTCTGACATACGCTGCACGTCTTCTGGGTGCGACAGGCCCTTAGTGAGTGCTTTCCCAAGCAGTTGAAGCAAAGATACTTCCTCTCGACAAATTCCTTCCGTTTCTCTGGAGTCAGCGCCTTGAACATCTAGCATCTATCGATGAAATGATCATCCTGACACATTGAGCAGGGATTCGCACTCATATCTGCCCATGATAGAGACTTCGATCCTTGACCTGGCTGAGAACCTTGACCAGCTGAGACACTCAACACCTTTGCTGGCTTAGGTTTCGATGGCTGCTGAGAACTCGATGACGATTTCGATGACGGTGGAAGCGGTGCATGCAGCTCGATCCTCTCCCTTGCCCTGGCTCTGCTCAGAATGAACTCCCTGAGCTCACCATACGTTGGGAAGATCGTGGTAGAGCCAGTCTTGATCTCCCACGCTTCCAAAGTCTTAGGATCTAGCTGACTGGTAAGGAGATGTACTAGGATATCGTCCCAGTGCTGCACAGATCGCCCCGGAGACTTCAAGGCGTTCAACGCTTCAATGGCGGAGTTGAGCAGTGCGTTGAACCCCTTCGCCGTCCTGTTGATGACTCTTGGGGCGGCAAACAACTTTTCCAGATGGGTAGATATGAGTAGACGTTCATTATCATACCTGGAGGTAAGCATCTCCCAAGCTGGAATGAACGAATCCTTGGAAACCGACAGAGTCGACACTAGTTGCTTCGGTTCCCCAGCCAGAGACGTGAGCAAATAGTGCACATTTTCGACGGTAGAGAGAGAGAGAGTGATTGCCGACTACCATCAAGATTAACAGGTCTTTATAGGGAGTCCACTCTGAAAAATTCCCAGAGAAAGTCGGCAGCGAAATCTTTGGCAGCTGCCTCTGAGACACTTGAGATGAAGCGTGTACCGACGGCCTGTGATGGAATGACTGAGAGAGGTCCACCGACTCATGCAGAGACTTGATCAGACCTACCAACGCAGTTCTCGTACCGGAGTAGTACTTGTCGTATACCTTCGCCTTGACGTACTCATGCTCCATAATCTCCGCGCAGTCCTTCCCGAACAGCAATTTGAGATGCTGCTCCTCGAACTGCCCCCAGCAAGTCTCTAGCATGTCCAGCTTCGACTGTAGCTCCGACACAGACAGCTGTCTCACTGTCTCACTAGCAGTCTCTGCCCGCAGAGATTCTATGAACTTCGCCCTGCTCGCTTGAATCATGATTCTCCCTGCAAACGACATACTCAATCCGGGGAATATCAACAAAAACCCAAAAGAGAATACTTGCAAAAAACCGCGACTACGAAAAAAAGCAAGTAACGAATCGTATGCCAGATACGTGCGACGGCAGAAGCAAAAAAAGCAACTGAAGAAAAGCGTTGCAGTTGAGAAAAGCACAATTGCGGAAAACAACTCAGCGCAACAAAAAAAAACCACGGCCGCTAAGCAGTATAGCCAGCAATTCCCAAGCAAGCACGTGAATCAGCCACAAAATCAGGAGAAATCAAAATTGAATGATAATAATAATTGACTTCCCTGTGTGATGATCTGATACAGTAGAGATGGTCACCAGAATTCAGCAAGCAGCGAGATGAAGGTTTAAATTCTGCCGCCAAAAGTCTAGGGGAAACGCTCCCGGAGCCTCCGCTTGAGTGTCACTGGTGGAATTAAAAAAACCCGTGGCGCGCACGACAGTCAACAGGTTGAGATGAGCACCACTGCACCAATACGTCACGTGCTCAAGATGGCAACCCACACTATGCCCGCGCTTTTTACCTCACCACGCGCACTGAGAATTCCACAAAAAACAGTTTCCCCGAGTATCCGGCTCGACCAAATGTTTCGGGGAGAATTAGTCAAAAAACCGATAGAGAGCCGGAATTCGGGGAAAGGTAGAGAAGTTCACAATAAAATAACAGTCACTGTGCGCGTGAGTAGAGTCACAAATAAAAATATATATTTCCGATAAAATATATACAGCTCGTCAAAAATATATATATCAAAAAAACCGCAAGGAAGCACTAACTAATTTGAGATGCGGAGGAGAATTATCACAATTGAGATGGTCACGATATTTCACAATAAAATCGCGGAGAGAAAAACGCGGTATGCACTTGTCGCCCGTGGATTGAGAAGAAGACGGAAGTGAGTTGAGGTAGATCAGGTGTCAAGCGATGCCAATTAATTGGGGCGTGGCCGGTAAAACAGTCACGTCCCAGGAGGTGCCGCCGCGCGCGGCCACCGGACCTCACACGATGAGGCCCATGCCTCAACAGTACCCCATAATGTCATATATGGAATCATCCACTCAATTCTACTAAAATTGATCTTCACATCTTCTTTTGCGGTTTGAATCATCGGATTGTTATTATGGCGAGCTCTGACTAAAATCAGCTCATGTTTTACACTGACCATAATTTTTCGATAACCTTCAGCAGATCCCAGCAACATGCTCAATGGGATGGAAATGTCAAAGCAACCATTACCATCAGTTAAACTTAACTTCTCTTGCGCCCCTAACCATCCGGCATTTTCCATTGAAATACTTTGATTTGGTGTTAATGACACGAGATTTTTCATGAGAGTAGTAATCCCCACGTTCTTCACTTTATTAATCTCA
Source organism: Diachasma alloeum (assembly GCF_001412515.2). NCBI lineage: Eukaryota > Metazoa > Arthropoda > Insecta > Hymenoptera > Braconidae > Diachasma > Diachasma alloeum. The sequence goes on along the minus strand of NW_021680526.1, from coordinate 150,307 downwards.
ATAGCATTAATTTCGTAGCGGATCTCTTGGAATAGATGACAAATGGTATTATTCACAAATTTTGTAGTTGTAGAGACGGTTTTGTCCAATTTAAGCAGTTTACCAGTGATGTGCAAGTAACTTTTGCTTGGCAAAATGCAGAGATCCTGATTTTGTACAGTAATTCGAATTTCATCGCTATTATCCAGTCCCGTCGAGGCATATGGCTGATGTGCATGGATTTCATAGTGTGCAATGGAATCCTCAAAGACCGGAGGGAGTTTGATATTCAGGCTTTCCTCCATGGTATACAACAGGCGAATAACTTTCATTTGACAAAAACGTGTTTTCCACTTTTTCTTATGACCAGACCGAGACTCCTGAGAAACTTCAAGTTCTGAGGTGTTAACACCTTGAAGCCAGCACGCGAAGTGATTGAAGCGAGGCATGATTGGGGGCTTTTATAGGAGTAGCCAATCTTACGATTATATACAATGCCCATGATTATGAAGTAGACTTGATGTGTAGCCTAATGGTAATTGTTTCACCTCTAAAGTTCACCAAGTCGCCGTCTTGATCAACGATTCGGAGTTGTAAATCGGTTATCGTTTTTACAGACACTGGTAAATAAATAACTTGCGATGGTAGTTCGATAATTTTATATCCAGGGGGCACCGCAGGAAAAAATTCATGAATTGTATGAACTTTATCACTGTTGTTGTATGCTCCAGTGGTGATATTACATTCCACTCGTAGAGCGTTCACTTTGAGAATGGCTACAGGCTGATCAGACTGATGAGTTTTATGGGCCTCTACAACTCTAGGGGTAAATCCAAAGTGACGACCGATCGAATTTGCACGCCTCAAGTCCAAATCCCTATTACATGACACTTCACTCCGTAACGTGTTATTGTTATTTCTGATTTTTATATCAATATTATCGTTTTCCACACTTCTTACAATAAATTTTAAGATATCATCGATCTCGTAACTTCCCGTTGGAATGGTGAGGATTGTATCACCTATATGCAATTTATAATTGCTTGTATCAACGTTTGGAATGGAATTGAAAGTTAAAAATTCCACGAGTCCAAGAACATAATTCTTCTGAGGAGAAAGTTCGATTGGTGGAAAATATTGCACCTCCAACACGGATGATACCCCTGAGATTGTCAATGTGAATGAATCACCCATGATTTCTGAACATCGACTAAGTAAAAGTCATCAACGTTTGCTCTTATATAGAGATCCTTTGAGAAATGCCGAACATAAATGTCCACAATTAAATGTATTCCAGTTCTGGAAATGTTCGTGATTATATTTTATGCTACCAACTCCAAGGTAATTGAAGAGTTCTGTAGGAGGTTGCAGGTTCCCGAAGCTATCGAAATAGGTAACATCGTTCCCCACTTTCTTGTAGGCAACCCAATGAGTNCGTTTGCTCTTATATAGAGATCCTTTGAGAAATGCCGAACATAAATGTCCACAATTAAATGTATTCCAGTTCTGGAAATGTTCGTGATTATATTTTATGCTACCAACTCCAAGGTAATTGAAGAGTTCTGTGGGAGGTTGCAGGTTCCCGAAGCGTGGGGGTGGGGATCAAGTGGGGATATTGAGACGAGATGCACAAGTTCTGAAATTCGGAGATGCGTAGGAAGCCACAATAGCTCAATTGGCAGAGCACCTATCCGGCAAACAGAAGATGTGGGATCATACCCCACTTGTGTTCGAGCCCGTGTGCCTCCAAATTTTTTAATTTGTGCATTGATAATTATTCAATTATTTCCCTCGTATAGAGGTCTGGAAAGTCGATCGATAGCATATAGCATTCCACTTTCCATGTAATTTATGCCTTTAAAACATCTAAGGTTGACCGAGTAGAATAGCCCAGGGGATAATATAGATGTTGAATATACCGGTCGTAAAATGTCTTTGATTGTGATATTTCAGTATGGCTTTAAACGGGAAGGGTGGGGGGGGGTGGGTATAATGAGACGATATGCACAAGTTCTGAAATTAGGACATGCGGAGGAGGCCACAATAGATCAATTGGCAGAGCACCTGTACGACCTCTGAGGTATTGGGAATTGGCCAATGACACTAATTACAAGTTAAATATCATTCCCCCAGTGGATTTCACATTCTATAGTTTTCAGTCTTATTTGGATTTATCTTTAATTGACTCGAGGCTCAATATTACTAATTTGATCGATGATAAAGTCCCGGTACATAATTATGACAGTGACCATAAAGCAATAGCGATTCTTCTCGAGTTAGATAGCTGTATGGACATAGATTTGAGCGATACTCAAGATAGTTATTTTATTTACAAAAAACAAACTGGGAATTATTCACTACATTTCTTGCTGATAATGATGAGGTTGTCATACCAAACAATAGAAATTTATCAAATGAAGAAATTGATAAATTCATCAAAGAATTAACTGAGTAGATAACTGATTCAATCGAGAAGAATGTTCCTAAAGGAAAACCCTCCGGGAATATTACAAAATATGCAAATAAAAAAATTAATAAGTTGAATAAACGAAAATCGAAATTATTAACAATATATAATAAGCGTCTCAAAAAAGATCCCCGTAGAATAGACTCACAAACTCAATATGTGAAAACACTAATAGGAGATTGTAAGAATGAATTAAATCGAGAATTTAGTACCGCCGTGCAAAAACGTTGGCAGAATATTTACAAAAAAATAAATTATAAAGATACTGAAAGGTTTATGCCGACAATAAATAATTTATTCCGTCCCAAAAAAAGGCAAATTATAAACGAATTGAAAATAAATTCAAATAATCCATCTTTAGTCAATGAAGCTGGATGTGATATTAGTAAAATACCAATTTATAAAAATGAATTTATAATTACTGATGAAATGGACATAATCAACGTGATTGGAGCCCATTATCAGAGAATTCATTCACCTCGATATCTAAACGAAAACACGAGATTAATAGCATTAATTGACAGTAAAATAGATTAATTCAAAAATAGCATGACAAATGATATTACAAACGCTTTAACAGTTACACAGTTCGATCAAAATAATACTGCCACAAAAGCCGATAATAATTCCCCTATTAAAAACTATTTCACAAACCCGATCACGGTTAAAATTATACTCAAATTCCTCCCTAATAAGATCTCAAGCGGAATCGATAGAATAGCACCAATAATTATCAAACATCTTCCTGAAAAAATGATAGTTGATTTGACGATTTTATTCAATAACTCTTTAAATAACTATTATTTTCCAAATCAGTGGAAAACGGCGGTTGTTATACCAATCCATAAGAAAGGGAAAGTACTTAATGAGCCTGTGAGCTATAGGCCAATTAGTATGACCCCCTCATTCAGTAAAGTATACGAAGCAGTAGTAAATAATTCCACTATGTCATATGTCAAAAAGAACAAAATTATACCTGATAACCAATACGGGTTTCGACATGGACACTCGACTGTTCATGCAGTAAATAAGTTACTATCGGATGTCAACGAAAATTTATTCAAAAGTAGAATGGTCGGAGCGGTTTTGTTAGATCTTGAAAAGGCCTTCGATTCCGTTTGGATCAACGGTCTTATTTACATCTTAATTAAAAAGGAATTCCCAATCCCACTTGTGAGAAAGATTTGGAATATGGTTCATGACAAAAATTTTAAAGTTATTAGCCATAATAACAATTTAAGTTCACTTTTCGATATTACGGAGGGTTTACAACAAGGAACAATAAACTCGCCGTGTTTATTTTCTATCTTTACTGCCCATATGATCAATTCTTTTGAATTGAATAATGATAATAATACTCATTCAGTAGCATACGCAGATGATCGCATCATTTACGTTTCCGGGCGGGAATAATGGTGTGGAAATTAGTGAAACATTGAATAAATTAGTGAATAAAGTCAATAAAATGTACGCTATCTAGAATTTGAGGGTAAATCCGGATAACGCGAAGCAATTGTTTTCAGAAATTCTCAAGTAAATATGGCAAAAAATAAGGTGAAAAGTATTAAAAAATTCGAGGTAAAAATCAAAAACTCCGAAACCAACATAGAAACAGTCATTCCCTGTAAAGAGATTGTTAAATATCTTGGGGTAAATATTGATTATCTAGTTAGATGTTCTAAACACATTGACAAACAAATCGAAAGTGCTAGAAGAAGATATAAATCATTGGGGTTTCTCTTTCACAACAAACATATTAATAAAAAGGCAAGAGTGATTTGTTACCTTCTCCTCATTAGGCCATTATTAACATATGGTTGCCAAGTTTTATGGAACATGGGTGCACACCAAGTTGAGTGTCTCCGAGTTTTCGAAAGAAAATGTTTAAGAGTAAGTCTGTTTATGTATAGATCTGCTCACACAAATTTTTATCATCAAATCAGTAATAAAATTCTTTATGAGAAGGGCGAGATTCCGAGAATAGACAACTTCATATTAAGACTGACAAGGGATTATTTTAATAGAATAAAAGAAATTAAGAATGAAACCATTAATGCATTGGCTGATTACCCGACAGATGAGGCTATGGGGAGAGCAAGATGTGGGAACATTAAACCACAATACTTTACCCAATATGACAAGATTGGCCTATTTCAAGATAGTCAGAGTAGACCAATCTTATATCATATTAGCAGACATAAAAAGAATAAAAAAATTCCAATTGATAGTTTTGAGGAGGGTTCATTCATGTATTCCCGAGATATCCCTTCAGTGGATTTGAATGATTTCTCAAGAGTCAAGAAGAAGTACTGGTGGTTTAACGATGGTGACAGATACTTCGGTGAATTAGTTATCAGAGAAAAAATATTCAAAGAGCAAAATAAAAACAGAGCTCATTATCGTCATACTAGGGGGAATTTCCGTCCTCCTTAAAGTTTGACGAAATTATTGTCAACAAAAAAATTTATGTTTCATCGACGAGGAATGATATTATCGTTCATGGAAACATGAAAATGTATGCGTATATGTATAAGAATGAAAAACAGAACTCATCTGATAGAGAAAAGAAATGTGATAAATAATTGTAAAAAAAAAATTACATTATTATATCATGGTTTTGTAAAAAGAAAATCATCAATACTTGTAATTTTTCAATTACAAAATTTTTCTCAAATTTAGCTTATTCTTGAAGTGCTTTTTTTTCCAAATATTGCGAAATTACTTTTTTTTTTAAGCACAATATTAAATTTTCTTTTTTTATAGTTAATCAACCGCGTATAACAAAGCGCAAAAAGTTGGTAAAAATCCAAAATATACTGTTTTTTTTAAATTAAAATGCTAAAGATACATATTAAACTCGAGAGTCACTGAGTGGCCATAAGTTTAAAGGAAGAAAATAATGTCAATATTTTTTTTCAGACTAGTTTTTTAAGTTGTAAATTTGGTAAATTATGTATATAGAAGGACTTAATAAAAAACTTGGTTAAAAAAAAAAAAAAAAAAGCAGAGCACCTGTCCGGCAAACAGAAGATGTGGGATCATACCCCACTTGTGTTCGAGCCCATGTGCCTCCGAATTTTTTAATTTGTGCATTGATAATTATTCAATTATTTCCCTCGTATCGATGTCCGGAAAGTCGATGGATAGCATGTAGCATCCCACTTTCCATGTAATTTATGCCTTTAAAACATCTAAGGTTGACCGAGTAGAATAGCCCAGCGGATAATATAGATGTTGAATATACCGGTCGTAAAATGTCTTTGATTGTGATAAATCAATTAATAGGTTTTTGCCGCAGTTGTCATAAAGATGGAGTTCAGTACACATCTCAGCGGTTTACCCGTCATTAATTTCGATTCAGTAACTGCGAAAACTACCAATAAACCGAAACGTCACGGCCAATTCCTACCAAATACGATTCGCACGGTTTTCTGTGGTCCATCAAATTGTGGGAAAACTAATGCCCTACTGAGTCTCATAATTCATCCTAATGGTCTCAGGTTTTCGAATATTTATGTGTATCCAAAGTCCCTTAATCAATCCAAATATCAATTTTTACAAAGTTTACTGGATCCTTTGGATGAGATGAAGTATTATCCATTCTCAGAGAATGAGGAAGTTGTCTCGGTAGATAATGCAAAAGAGCATTCACTGTTCATATTCGACGATGTGGCATGCGAGAAACAAAATAATATCAAAGCATATCTTTGTATGGGAAGACATAAAAATGTTGACAGTTTATATTTGTGTCAGTCATATGCTCGCATTCCAAAACATTTGGTGCGTGACAATGTCAATTTACTCGTATTATTTAAACAGGACGAAATGAATTTGACATATTTATTACGATCATGTCAACACAGATATGTCATTCGAGAAATTCAAAGAATTGTGCTCAGCCTATTGGAAGGACAATGATACTTTTTTAGTTATCGATAAAGATAGTGACATTGAAGCAGGTCGTTATAGGAAAAATTTCGATTATTTCATTCGAATAAATAACAGTTGTGGGAGGAAGAAGTAAACAGTTGTGAGATAGATTCCAGCGAGTCAACATGCCTCCCCACAAGGGTGAATTGTCCAAACAACAAGAGCTTTTACGTCAAATTTCCAATGCACAAAAAGCTATTCAACGAAAACATGACCTGTTGAAATTAGGCAGAGAGAATGTTGATGAAGCAATGAATGAAGTTCTCAAACCCATTGTGAGACCGCTTCAGGAATTAGCCGCTCGAAATATAAAATCATTCGATGACAGTAGACAAAAACTTGAATTGCCTGATGATAGAAAGCAATCCATTAATTACAAGAATCAACGAAAACTCAGATGTAGGAGTACCCCAAAGACACCAAAGCAGATGTTGTCGAGTAGAGATGCCTCTAAAGACAGTTATGGGACTACAGCTGACGATTCTTCATTTGATTACACTTTGAATAAGACTATCATTCCATCCTTAGGAAATTCACATGATGAACTACTATACTTCCAGCCATTGGCAGCTCACGCATTCTGAGTAAAAGTTCAAAGACCAGCACTGAAGAGATAGAGACAGAAGAAGATGCCAACACTCTTGCGGGGAAATATTTGGCACAAATCAACACAACAAAATGGGACAAGGCTTATGGTGTTCGCAAACTTACACATAATTTTATGATTGGAGACTCTCCCATATTTTTTGAGGATGAATTTATTAAAGTAAAAACCATGAAATACGCTTGTACTGAGGGATTATTGGAGCTTCTTTTCATGAAAAATCCTGATAACACTCTAATTAGTGAGAGTGATATTGATGCATATAAGAATATCATACTTGCAACTAATGGGCATCAAAAAAATTATAAATCTCGCGGAGGCATCCGAGAGCTGAATGGTGAGAAATATGATAAATATATTTCACATTTTGCTGGATCAAAGTACTCTGGCATGGGGCTTTTACCTACTTTCATGAGAGGTCAGCGACTCAGCCGAGTAGGCTACATTTATTGGGATGATCCAAATGAACTTGTGGACCGTCTTCGATTACTAGTGGCATCACAAAGAGCTGGAAATCCTAGTCATGATAACGAAATTATATCAATTATTGAAGAACTTCGCGAGGCGGGGATTATATATTAGAGTATGCACATTGCCATCTGTTGTCATTTGCGAAATGAGTGTTGACGTGTTTGGTCGCCACTTGACGTCTGATAGTGGCTGCCACAATCGAGGCCCACCTGGCGTTGGTTATAAACTAACTGCAGATGGTAATTATAATCTTCAGGATAAAAGGCTGAGTAATGTTGCAACACCAGTGGACCCGCACGATGCTGTAACTCTAGAGACTCTAAATATAAAAATTAACGAATTGCAAATTGATATAAAACGCAAGTGTGCAGATATTAATAAAAGAATTGGTAGATTAATGAGACTAGTGGAAAGAATACCGAGCGACCCCAAAAATGTCGGAGAATAAATTGGATGTTGTGACAGAATTACATCGTCCAGCACGAAGAAATTATCCTCGGCGACGAGTCAACATTCGTGATCTGGATGAAACATGGCAGGAAGATTTGGTGGATATGACGGCTTACGCAAAGAGTAATAATGGAAATAGATTTTTACTGACTGTAATTGACAATTTTTCCAAGTATGCGTGGGCTGAGCCGATCAAAAGAGAAAGTGCTCAGGATGTGACGAGAGCTATGAGTTCCATTCTCCAACGAGGGCGTGTGCCGAAACATTTGCATGTTGATGGTGGGAAAGAATTCGACAATTCTGAATTTCAAGCATTAAGGAAAGAATATAATATCAATTTATATTCCACATTCAGTAATTTGAAGGCGTCCATATGTGAACGATTCAATCGAACATTGAAGAGTAAAATGTGGCTACAGTTCAGTTTGCGTGGAAATTACAAGTGGATTGATATGTTACCGGAGCTCATACGTGAATATAACCATAGAAAACATCGAACTATTGGTATGAGGCCTGCTGATGTAACAACAGAAAATGCAAAAAAANCAGTAATTTGAAGGCGTTCATATGTGAACGATTCAATCGAACATTGAAGGGTAAAATGTGCCTACAATTCAGTTTGCGTGGACATTACAAGGGGATTGATTTGTTACCAGAGCTCATACGTGAATATAACCATAGAAAACATCGCACTATTCATATGAGGCCTGTCGATGTGACACCAAAAAATGCAAAAAAATTACGCCTTATTTACGCCGACTTTCGTGTGAACAGTAGAAGATCGAAATTTCGCGTGGGTGATAAAGTTCGTATAAGCAAAGCAAAACATGTTTTGAGAAAGGATATACCCCCAATTGGACTATAGAAATATTCACTATTCGAGAAATTAATAACACCAATCCGATCACATATAAGCTTAATTAGTGGCAGTTTCTATGAGGAAGAATTACTGAAGACGAAACATCCAGATGTATATCTTGTAGAAAAAGTCTTGAAAAAAAATGGAAACAGACATTATGTTAAATGGCTGGGATTCGATAGCAGTCATAACAGTTGGATAAATAATGAACAATAAAAAAAAATGGGGGTGGGTGTAGCGAGAGCTATATCAGCCTCCACTCATCTTTAAAATCATCATTTTAGTGTGTTTGTTGAGCTAGATAACATGATCGTGAAGGTTATTGTGTTACAAGTCCTCGCGGTGACACTCTGTGAGGCTGTGGATATCCTGAACACGGGAATTCATAGTAAAAGCGGGTCGCATTATGAAGTAGCAGAGTGCGTTTCACTACTGCAGAGTGGCGTATTGCAACTTATATTGACTTGAGAAAATTCATTTCTCAAAGACCGTTTGTGACACGAGAAATGCTGGAAAACATGAATCAAACATGTAAATACCATGCTGAGGATGAAAAATGTGTGACCGTTCTTCAAGCGGAAAATCTGTTGATGAAAGAGGAGAATGTGGAAAAATATATCAATCAATTCCTCTTTTTCATGAATGAATCAATGAGTGATAAGAAATTGTGATGGAATTTTCGAGAATTCCGCCACCTGTACACAACTTAGTCGTAGAATTAAGTAAATCGTAAGAGTGAGTAGGTAAGTGTGAATTTATTTCGATCTTTTCGGAGAGAGAGTCGCGATTCCTTTAACCCCAAAGTTAGCACCCCTACCGAAGGGCGATGCAACACCCCTTTTAGCTCCAGCTCGTAGAAACCGGTCTCCAAGAACATCAGGAAGGGCCTCGCGGGGAAAACAACGTTCGATTTCTATAAATAATCAAATTCACGTGTCGATACACATTAAAAACGAGTAAAAAGTAAAATCTCCGGTTCAAGTAATATTAAAGTTTTTGTTCTCTTTTAGTTTCAGTTATCTTTCTGGTTTACTTCGGATTTTAGAGGAAAAATTTTCGGTTTTATGGTTGAGGGAAAATTTACAGTAATTGTATTTTCCTAGTTATATTTTTGTATTTTTAAATCTCGCGAATCCTGAGAGGGACGACGATCCACCGCGGTTCAGAGTCGATACACCGAGCTTCCCGGTGAGATCTCGCTGATCTCGTTGAGTGCGGCTGCTGATCACAGAGGTTGAGGTGAAATACTCACGCTCCCTGGCTAAGGCA
>NW_021680526.1:116393-139503 GCF_001412515.2 Diachasma alloeum | reverse complement strand
TCACTCTCGGGAATTTAATCGAATTTAATTTTGTTAAATTTAATTGAAATTAATTTATTTTATTTATGAAGAATAGAAATTCTATTGGAGTTGAAGTATTATTGAGAAATTGAATAAATCACGGAGTAAATTTAAAAGTAATTCTCTCATCCCCTATTTAATTAACTTTCTGGTTCTTCCTTTTGATTTTTCTGTATCTTTTGGTAAATTCGCGACATCCTTCCTAAGACCGAGCGACCGATCCTACCCCGCTCTCCGAATACCTCCGAGCTAGTCGAGCTAATTCCGCAACCTCTCCCTTGATCTCCCCAATTATGGCTAAGTTTTCGTATGGTTCTTTTTAATGTGGTTCGTTGACACCGCTGGAACAAAAGTCAGCTGGCGCCCGACAACATTTTTCCCATTTTCCCGTTTATTTCGTTTATTCGGTTTTCGAGGATTTTCGTGGGGACATCGAGGAGCAGAGGCCGAAGGTGACAACACTCCGGCTGTTTTGAGTTTCGCATCGAGTTATGGATAAGTCTACGGTTATATTTCAAGTTTTGAGGTTCACGTGGGTTAGTGCCGTCACAAAATATGTACCCTCAGAATTCCTGGGGATAATTTCAGAGACATTTTTCCATTCCTTGAATGAAACTCAACATGATTATGATCGGATAATGAATAAAACAGTTGAGAATTCTTGACCATATATAATTCAAACAGGATTGCATCATCTGCATGATGAACTCGATGAAATGAAAAATCGAACGGCAGCAAGTCTCACAGCTCTTCATGATGCTATCAAGTTAATTGAGGACTTGGCCAAGAACGGAACTTTTTATGGACAACCGTATCATACTATGATGAATCGAATGAGGGATTGGTCTGATCATTTGATAATGGAGTTGGATAATTATCAATATATTTTGCAGACAATCATCGATGCTATATATTTAGCGAAGGCGGATGTGATTCACCCAGAATTATTTACATACGAGATACTTGAGAAGGCTGTCAATCATTTTATTACAACAAATCAGGACCGATCATTGGTTTTTTCTCTGCCGAGTAAACAATTGCACTCTGAAAAATTAATGAAAATTTCCAAGACAAATGTTGGTTTTGAGGAGGGAAAATTAATAGTGGTATTGGATATTCCTCTTTTAAAGTCAGCGGTTTACTACCTGTACAAAATGTATNTTTAGCGAAGGCGGATGTGATTCACCCAGAATTATTTACATACGAGATACTTGAGAAGGCTGTCAATCATTTTATTACAACAAATCAGGACCGATCATTGGTTTTTTCTCTGCCGAGTAAACAATTGCACTCTGAAAAATTAATGAAAATTTCCAAGACAAATGTTGGTTTTGAGGAGGGAAAATTAATAGTGGTATTGGATATTCCTCTTTTAAAGTCAGCGGCTTACTACCTGTACAAAATGTATCCATATCCTACGGCTCAAGTGTTCGGCCACCACCAAGGGTCAGCGTACATTCAATCTAGGGGCGACTACCTGCTGCTTAGTCAATATCATTATACCTTAGCACGCTCCGAGGACATTGCCGGATGCCTGACCACAGATGGTCATGCGTGTATTTGTAAACTAAAGTATCCATTCTACGATGCCACTTATCAACCCATTTGTGAGGCTGCAATGTTTATGACGGGAAGAAAACTGTCACCACTTTATAACTGTCAAACTGAGTTCCACCTTTGAATCATATTGGAAGCAAATTGAAAAGGGCTGGCTATCTCAGTGCCCGAGAGAGAGGAGGTGAATTTTTCATGTGGAGGAGAGTGGAGAGATGCAATGAATATCTCAGGCACAGGAATTCTTTAAGTTAAGACAGGATGTAAGGCTTATACATCATATGCAACGATGATTGACTATTAACAATTTGTAGAAATATCAGCGGAATATATCGCTGCTAGAAATCTCAATGTTACTCAGATGGTGCAAAAATACGTTGAATATCTCCCACAATATTATGTACAACTAGATGAGTTTTTATATCAGTGCAAAAAAGATGAGCAATCATCCGTCACAATATTATTTTTTGCAGCAGCAGTGGGAATATTTTTTCTTTGGCTTATAGCATTACTGTTGTTGTTCCGAGTAACAAAAGAAGATGAAACTGGTAGCATAGTCGTTGGGTGTATTAAAGAGACACGTGTATGAGGCATTTTATTGAATAAAAAAACTTTTTTTTTTCAACAAACAATTTTTTTATTTCTCCCATTCATCATCCTTTTACACATTATTTACAATATTATTATTCTTAAAACCATAAGGCAAAGTATCTGTCATATTTGGCAGGACAATGCGCTTATCATCATGCCAACTCAGTTAGTTTAGTTTGATTGATCGTGAACACATCGTGTTTGATCGATCTAATCATATTCTGTGACATCCGCACATTTTTATGTTGGTTCAAACAGGCGTTATAGTCTTCAAATGTAATACGTTTCAATGCTGATTTTTTCACTCCTTTGGCCCGCGATTTTTCTCGATCTTCACCAGACACTTTAAAACTATACATTTTTGCTCGGAGCCCCACGAACTCAGTCATAATCTTGCCATCATTTTCGTCTTTCATTACACCTAATTTCTTCTTATTCTTTAGAGGTATATTATATACATTATTTATTGGATAATCAGAAGTGTCGAATTTATCAATATCATTTTTTATAATTTCATAAATATCCTCTACTCTGAAATGATAAATAAGACTATCCGTGTCTGTGTACAATAGTTTTGCCCTATCCTTAAACGTTTTTTTACATAATTATAGTGAAAATCATAAATATATGTTTTAGAAATATCTAGAATACTAAAGCCTGCGTATATTGGCTTATTAAATTTAATTTTCGTTCGGCTCATTTGGATTATTACCAAATCCCTATCAAAAATAATACTATTATGAAAGTTGGGTTTCGATATCCAACTCTCAGCACCCCATCGTCCACCCCATCTTGATACGAGTTTCACATCATAATGTTTCCTGACATTTTCCATTGTTTTTCCGAAAACCGCGTTATTCATCAATTTATAAAAATTTTTTTCAAAGTCATTCTGAGAATTTTTTCGATAATTAGTATTTAAATCAATATAATTTTTTAACCACGAGTTTTGAGAAAACTTCAAGATTCTATGAATTTTAGTGATTTTTAAGCCCAAACTACAATATTGTTTGAGATTTTTATAATGAATGACATAATTTTTTTTGGAGTTCAACGTGGTTAATAATTTTGGTAACTTGGCCTGACCGTTTGGAGGGATTATGTGTTCCGGGCACAATGGTAAATCTTTATGCTCTTCATGCAATTCCTGCGGGTATTCCAGATCAACCTCCAGGATGTATCCAGTCTCTGAGTCATCTGGAATGTTCAGGATGTTGAGGGATGACCAATCTTCCATCCAACAGAAATTCCCACTCGGCAAATGATGACTCATTGCTGCTCCATATAAGTTATTCACATCTAGATACATCAAATATGATTTCTCTTCTTCTGGGTTATACTCATTAGCACCCATGTAGGGGTTATTTGCCCTTCCATATCGGTTAGAACACTGCGACAGTCCTCCTCTAATGCCTTTCTCAATGAAAAGGAACATCTCAGGGTCTTGAAATAATCCCAATTGAACTCCAGTGATTTTTAACATTGCATCAAAAGCCAGTCCTGGTGCTGTATAATAATGAAGAGGATCTAAGTTGTATGCGGTGAAACAACTCTCTCGAAAATTTTCGAAAATATCTGCTAGCAACAATACGTCGGTTTTCAGATATAAATCCGCATATTCACTGAGTGTTCTGATGCTGAAATTTCTCCACACGTCATATGCATGGTTGTAATCTTTATCGGATATGTGCTCATCGTTCAGTCGAGAATAAAACTCTTCTTTCCGTGGTAATTGTTCTACACTTAATTTCTCCCATGTATGCAGGTATTCGTATGGGAAGACTCCTTTGCGTACAACCAGTTCGAATTGTCGTTTTTGAGGGTAATGACTGGCTGTGATTTTTTTTTTTCATCTTCTAAATATGAAGAAAGTTTATCGATACTGCTTGCCATAAAACGAAATGAGTCAATGAATCTCAAGTGGACTCTTGTTGATTCGACTGATTTCGTAAAAAAAATGTATTTCTCTTTGTTAATTGGGAGTATTGTCACAGAGCCCTCGAATTATCTCGCAAGGGACTTGATGAAAAAGTATTAGTCATAACCTGACAAATTGTGGAAAACCACTGGGATTACACACGATTCTGTGTAATTCAGGTTACAACCGGGATGAGTTGCTCCACGATATTTTCCCGTGAAGTGGCAATGGTCCCGATGTTTCACTGCTTTTACGGTGAATGCCCTGCCACAAATATGACATGTTTTAGCTGCATTATAGGCTCGCTCCATCTCGAAAGTCAAATTCATAGGCTCATTTCGTTGTAGTTCGCCATCGACTTTTATAGCTAAAATACGTAGCTGCTCAATAAACCACTCTACGGAGTCTTTTCCACGATAAATAGAGCGTTCCGATTTTGAGTTATCATAGCTATATTTCACATAAAATGCAACACTGNCTCCATCTTGATACGAGGTTCACATCACGATGTTTCCTGACATTTTCTATTGTTTTTCTAAAAACCGCGTTATTCATCAATTTATAAAGAAAATTTTCAAAGTCCTTCTGAGAATTTTTTCGATAATTAGTATTTAAATCAATACATTTTTTTAACCACGAGTTTTGAGAAAACTTCAAGATTCTATGAATTTTAGTGATTTTTAAGCCCAAACTACAATATTGTTTGAGATTTTTATAATGAATGACATANGTTTTAGCTGCATTATAGGCTCGCTCCATCTCGAAAGTCAAATTCATAGGCTCATTTCGTTGTAGTTCGCCATCGACTTTTATAGCTAAAATACGTAGCTGCTCAATAAACCACTCTACGGAGTCTTTTCCACGATAAATAGAGCGTTCCGATTTTGAGTTATCATAGCTATATTTCACATAAAATGCAACACTGAATCGTACATGATTTTGGCATATTTTGGTACTTACATCATTGTCATCGGACACTTTTTCCAACAAAAACACTCAGTATCAGCGTATACAACAAATGGAACAGTCAGTTGATTTTTGAAATTTCAAAATTTTAAATATTTTTCACCACGATGTGGAAAAATCATTCGACACTTATTGATTAACATACAATCGATGCTATGATTAGTGTAGGCCTCTTTTTTGAAAAAGTGACGCAAAGACCTGTCACATATGAGTGTTTTATGTTGAGCTTTTGAAATTTGTGCACCAACTAAACGAGACAAATTTGAAATCCATGTGTAGTGCTGTATTCTTTCCTGTTCACCATCGAGGATGTCGTCTTTTTCAACCATGAGAAGGGGAATTGTTCTTTCTTCCTCTTGGAGTGTGGCTGGCAGATTTTTGCTCAAATAAAGGGGTACAATCCATTTTTTCTCTGATTCTTCGTCACTGTCGATTCCATATACATTAATCGATAATTCATTCATTTTCTCAAACTTTGGAATATCCTTTAATGGCATAGGATAATTGAAATCACCAAATCTTTTCATAACAGTGCTGAAAGCTGGGTATGAGTTAGGTCGTTTCTTGTCTTGAACGTTACAGCGAGCGGCCATAATGGACCATAAGAAGCAGTAGACATCGTCTTTATCTTGAACGTTCACGACAGCACACTTTTTTCTAATCCATTCAGGAACTTTGACGAAGCTGGGTCCTCCGCCAATGGATTATATTTATTTATGTTCACTTCTAAATTAATTACGTCAACTAATCTCCAGCCTGACTCTTTTTCCTGGAACTCATCCGCTTTCACAAGAAGTTTTTCTCTAATATGTTCCTCGAACCACTGTTGAATATCATTTGAATCAAGAATTAGTTCATTCTTGGTACTGAAATATTTTTCTCCTTCAATGAGATGCCCATCTCTATTAATTTCAGATTTACACGTTAACACTACATTCGCTTTCAAACTTCCTTCTCGTTTCAACGCATTTTTCAAACGTACACAGAGCATTCGCCTAGCGTCATCCAAAAATTTGGGTATGTCTGGATTTTTCACCTTGATTTGTACACTCTTACGCTTGTACGAGAGTATACGCTTGTACACTCTGTAAAATCTTACGTGATTGGTTGGAAAAGAATCATGTGACTCATGGAAAATTATTAACAAAATAGCAACACTTTTTTTTCGTGGGAAAAAAATATCTGAAAAATATTGTACAAATGTAACTCAATAACATTTCATCTTTGCGGTGCGATAGGACATCAAAGGGTCCGAAAACTCTGCTCCAGTTTGTCAAACATCATGTTCTTAGGGTTGTGAGGACACATGCGTTCCCAGGTAAACCGAGAAAGTCTATGTAAACAAAAGATTGTGTTTGGACATCTTCTAACGCATTTCCGTTCTTATCATTTTACAGCAGATGAAGATTTTTCGGAAACTCCTCTTACTATAACGTGTACAATTTGTCAAGGACTATGCCAAATTGGTGGGGGTACCCAAGTTTTGGATGAGTGATCCTCTACCTTTGCAGATATACATACTCCCTCCCCTGCTGAACCCTTCTTTTTAAAATAAATATTTACATATTGATATCATTATTAACAATGATTTCCCACGAGTGGGAGCGGCAACCAGGAAAGTACGGGAAAACTCAAGTTCAGACATGTCAACAAAATGTTTTTTTCAATAAATAATTTTTTTGCATTATTATTAATAACGTTTGTTTCTACGAGCGGTAACCATCAAAGGACTGATAATCTTAAGTTCAGGCGAAAATTCTTTGCATATATACAAACCCCCTTCCCTTCTGAACTCTTCTTTTTGAAATAAATATTTATATATTGATATCGTTATCAACAACAATTTCACACGAAGGGCGGCGGCAAACGAGAAAACACCGGAAAACTCACGTTCAGACATGTCTGGAAAATGTCAAGTGGAGCCAGGTGTCAATATTTGAAGAAGAGCTTCTTCTATGATTTTTACAGCAAACTAAAACAGCCAATTAGTTAACCCTTTCACCCCTCGCGGCAGTGTACTGAGGAGTTCGGGTGTACTAATTGATTAATTAATCGATCCTCGAATTTAGCCGTGATCTGCGGAATTAATCTGCGAATCACACCGCGACCTGCGAATTAATTAACCCCTTCACTCACCCCCTCACGGGGTGGATTGACTAGGTCACCGAGAAGGTCCTTTGTAACTCAAAACCGCGAATTAAATTGATTGACCAGCGAATTAAATAATCGTTTCATCACTTCAAGGGAAAAAATCGCGAATTAATTAATCAAACCGCGAATTAAACCGCGACCCCGTGAATTAATTAACCCTTTCATCACTTCGAGAGAAAAAATCGCGAATTAATTAATCAAACCGCGAATTAAACCGCGACCCCCCGAATCAGACCGCGAATTAAACCGCGACCACGCGAACTAATTAACCCTTTCATCACTTCGAGGAAAAAATCGCGAATTAATTAATCAAACCGCGAATGAAACCAGGATCCCGCGAATCAGACCGCGAATTACACCGCGCCCCGCGAATTAATCAACCCGTTCACCCACTCACCCCCTCGCGGGGGCCTTTTGGCCAGGTCTCTGCTAAAACGTTGCGCTTGAATCGGCATTACTTGACTACTCACTATCATCCACTTTCAGTTCCGCTTTCACTTTTACACTGCTCTCGTGGTTATGAGTTATCCACTGTTTAATTGTCGCTTGTAATTCTTCCAATATTGGACAATCACTTGTTATCACACTATATGTTTTAGCAGTACACTTCAATTCTTCTCGTGAACATTCTGTTATCCATTCTGTTAGCCCAGTTTCTATACCCAAAAACAAAAAAATTAAAACATAAAAATATGGTTAAAAAAAAAATTCTGAGAGAATTAGAATTTAGAGAGAAAAAATTTCCGCTTCACCCAGCCGGGAATCGAACCCGGGTCTCCCAGATACGCGCCGGGCACTCTTACCGACTAAGCTACCGGGAACCACAGAAATTCACTCTCAAATTCACCTCATACACCGCCTAACCTCCTTTAGGCATTGAAGAATTCTAAGAGAATTAGAATTTAGAGAGAAAAAATTTCCGCTTCCCCCAGCCGGGAATCGAATCCGGGTCTCCCAGATACGCGCCGGGCACTCTTACCGACTAAGCTAAAAAAATCAATACAACTTCATCGCATTTCAAGATACATCAGTAACATACTGCAGTTCCTTACGGAATAAATTTATGTCCGTCTAACCTTCTTTAGACAAGTTTTAAAATCAATACATATTATCGATATATATTATGATTATTATGTATATATTATGACGAGGCATATTCATTTATTTTTTATTATTTTTCTACATATTTTTTCCCACTATACCCTGCCCCCTAAAATGTAAATCCCGCCACCGTTGGATACCCCTTCCCCAGACTTTTCCCCTCATCGCCCCGCTATCCCTGCCCCTAGACATCACGAAGACATCAGCCGAAGGAAGACATTAGTTCCGGCCCCACCCGATCAATTGGAGAAGCCATCGCCCCCTGGAAATTCCCCACACTGGACCCCCGAATATTCAACACCTGCAATAATCCCTTGTGAGACATCCCTGGATTGTGGTCATCGTCACCACTCAACCGTGCTGATTGGCCCCGGTTGCTCCCGAATTAAAAACCGAAGGACATCGACACCTAACGAACCCCCACGAATCGCGAAGGAAAAGAAGAGACTCGTGCATTAGCTGCCCCGTGAGTCGCCACGTGCCCCGAAAGTAGTAATAGTGAATACAGTAAAATTCGCCCGGAAGTTATTTGGCGGATAAAAAGAGGACTTTTGATACATCGAGCTCATCCCAGCTCTAGTATTGGTGCCCAGGAAACCCCGAGGTGGAAAGGAGGCTCTCCAGGAAAACGCCCTGGTATTTTGAAGGAGTGCAAGGCGCCGGTGGAATTCCACGTGTTCGCCAGAGTGAAGTCCCATCGTGAGTACGAGTTACCCCCCTCATTTTCCCTCTTGTCCCCACAATATTACCCTTCATACTCCCCAACGGTGAGCCTACACTCTTTTGTTTCTTCCCCATTCAGTTATTATTTTTATATTTAGTTGCATTCCCTCGACACGACTAGCTTCTCCCCTTTTTCCTGCATTAGAGTCACTCCCTTTTTACGTGTACAAAAGTTGTCTGGCCTCCCCCACTCCCTAGATCTCAGTAAAGGCCTTATTTACGTTCTTTGATGATCCTAATTGTATTTAGAAAAGAATATAGATTATTATTCTCAAATTATCCCTTATTTGTCCCTTTTCTTGACTCGCCCTAATCCTTTTTTCAGGAATTAGTATTATAGAATCTAGAAAACGGTCACAATATATACATAATTATAATATATAAGTATAATTATTATATATATATATCATAATTATAATATATAAGTATAATTATTATATATATATCATAATTATTATATATATATATATAAACAATAATGATAATAATTTATCATGTTATAAAATCATGTACTGTTCCTCGCCTGAACTGACCGCGGATCATGGGAGGAAAATTAGTATTTTTACCCCAGCGAGGAGTCGGATCACCCAGGGCCACAATTGTCAGTTTCTTTATTTCTTATAGTCACTCTTTGTTTTATTATTTTCTCAAATTCTGTGGATCGCGCTCACCGTGGGTTACGGGTGGGCTCCGTGACGAGGGGAGTGGAGCGGAGCACCGAGAATGGCTACAAGTCAGCGCTACAGCAGATGAGTAGCATACCGACGAGCACGCACACACCGAGTTTGGGAGACTCACACAACGAAGAACGCGAGAGACGATCGACGCACGCCAGCAGGTATCTCAGGCCTTTACGTGCGAACCCCCACTAGCTCACCGATGGATCGGTGGCGTAAGGCCGCCCAGTAAAAAACTCATGCTGCAACATTGAGGGAGCATCGGATTATGTTGGCTTCTGCGCCGTTCAACGCGGATCACATCCACCGACCGCTCGGCGCAAGTCTCATTTCTCTGGGACTCAGGAATTGGAAATTATGACAATTTTAAAATTCCCGATTCAAAATCATATAATAACGTGGATTCTCCGCGCTTCATCGCGTGATCGGGGTGGGAGTAGAAAAGATTTTGAGGTTCCTCGGGGCGATGTACGGCCCCGACAGATACTCTTCACTGAGATTTGTTCAGATAAAGTCGCTCTGCGCATTCTAAGTTTTCCTTCGCTCTTTGAGCTTAATTATCTAATCAAAAAATTACTTTGTGGTCTTGTGCCCGGATTTTCCGGCTTTCATTCTGACGTCGCTGCCGTACTGAGGGTCCAGACGAGTTTACCTGGTGTTTCTTGCGTAATAAACGGTGAACGTAATTAACTTTGTGAGTATATATATATATATATATATATATGTATCTGTAGAGGCTGTTATGAGGACATATTCACGTGTGTATTGTATTGTTCGAGGACTTCTGGCTGTTTTGAGGACAGTCCCCAAAATTTTTTAGGTGTATGGTACACTTCGAGGACCGTCCTCGAAATATACACCATTTGCCGATTGTAGAGTCCGAGGACTTGGGCTTAACCTAGAACATACGAGGACCCGGTCCTCAAAATGACTATCGGCCAAGTGTATAGTATGAGGACTCATTGCTGTTTGACTCCCTCCTCTAGGAATGGATGAAATCTATTAACTGACAAGTTTTTCCGATGTTATTATCCCATTGTAAAAACTCAAATAGACATTGGAAAAATGAAATTAATCAACATCACTTACAAAAGAATACATGATTGTTATTATATGTCTACTTTGGGGACTTACTTGTACCGTTGATTGTAAGGACTTGCATATGAGAGTGAATCGGTGATTTGATCTGTAATGATCATTATCAGCATTGTCATTTACTCCTAGGTTCACTTATCTAATCAACTTACAAAATCGATTCATAAGTTATATATTAAGCATTTCCATAAGGCTAATGGCTAAGGCTAATGGCTATCAAATTAAATACCAAACTTTGTCTTGACTAAATTCTGTCCCCATAGTAACTATTCCGCAAAAACTCGGGGTCCATAGTAACCACTTCGCAATTCAACTAATATTTTGTCATGGAAAGGATGATCGGATGCTGAAGTTCATAAGAACGCAATTATTATTATCTTTGAATGATCCCTGATATGTCCTTCCGCGAGCTGAATGATGGAATTGATTCTGAAACAGCGATCGATTCTGATTGGAACACTAAATCAACATGTTGTTTTTGATCTCGGGCAATTATAAAATAGACTATTGAAATTGAAATGTACGTAAAATCTGCTCTTGATAGTTTATAGGGTATTATAAATCGGTTCCCTGTGTGTGATTCTCCACACTGACCCTTAAATGCGACTTTTCGAAGAAAAAAATCGCATAACCGAAATATGACTCATTTCGTGTCCTCATAATATACTTGTCACGATTATCTTGTCCACAGAGAAGTTATTCTATGCATAATTGCATCCCACCATTTTTCAATCATCCATTGTTGTCCAAATTTGCAATGACTCTCAGAGTGACTTTACATAGCAGTGGTATAGGATCAGCTGTTGTCTAAATTTTCGAATCTTAAGCTCCTTTAGGAAAAACGGTGCACGATAAATTTTTTCCTCGAATCAATTCTGTACTGAATTTTACACGTCTAATAATTGCCTAATACCTTTGAAAAATTTATTCCACCATTCTCTCCATAGAATATTAATTATTTCCAAGAAGAAAATCAATGACCCCCACGTGAAAGTCCCTGAAATCACCGTTAGGTGAAAATTCTGAAATAATCGTATTAATTACAGACGGTCTCCATAATGTACATTTTAAGAAAACTATGTCCCCATAGTAGCCACTCCATAAAAACTAGGTCCCCATAGGAACCATTTTGTAAGTGAATTCATATTTTCTCATGAGAAAAATGATCGTAGGCTAAAAATTATGAAAACGCGAAATGACAGTTGAGATTCGTTTTTTCGATTGATGCAAAATTATTATGATTTCGTTCCGCCACAATTTGTCTAGTTCGCCGTCAAATCTTCCTTCAATAATTTCTGGGGAAAGGGTGTGCAACATCGGCGAAGTATTGAAATTCCTGCACCGTTACCCTATGTATTCAAATGATCTCTGATACGTCGTTCCTTCAATTAAAATGTACGTAACATCTCCGTTTTCAAGTTAATGAGTGATTATAACTCGAAGCCCTGTGCATGATTCACCCGACTCACCCTTATGTGCAAGTCCTCGAAGAAAAAAATCGCATAACTGACATCTGACTCATTTCGTGTCCTCATAATATACTTGTCAGGATGATCCTGTCCTCATGGAAGTCATTCTATGCATAATTGAATTTTCGAAGCTTGAACTCATCTAGGTAGAAGATGCACGTTCAATTTTTTACAAGAATCGATTCGGCACTCCATTTTGCACGCCTAATAACTGCCTAATAACTTTGAAAAACTCATTCTACTATTTTCTCTAGAGAATATTGACCATTTTTATAAGGAAAACGAACGACCTCCATGTGAAAGTCCCTGAAATCACCGTCAGGTGAAAATTTTTGTAATAATTGTATTAATTACAGGAGGTCCCCATAATATACATATTCAGAAAACAATGTCCCCATAGCAGCCACTCCACAAAAACTATGTCCCCATAGTAGCCACTTCACAATTGAATTTATTTTTTTTGTCATGAAAAAAATAATCATACGCTACAAGTTATGAAAGCGCGAAATGGCACTTGAGATTTGTCTTCTCGATTGATGAAAAATTATTATAAGTCCGTTTTGCCAAAATTTATCTTATTTGCCGTTGAATTTTCCCTCAATAATTCCTGGGAAAGAGGCATGCAACATCGGTCAAGTATTGAAATTTTCGCACCGTTTCTCTGTATTTTCGAATGAACTCTGATACGTCATTACTTGAGTTGAAATGTACGTAACATCTTCCTTTTCAAGTCAAGTTATAAATTGAATCCCTGTGCATAATTCACCCCAAGAAATTGAATTAATGAAAGAGATTGAATGATCAATTTTTCGTCAGTCAATGAAAGATTGGAGAACTGTCATTGGAGAACTGTTCAGGGAAAGGAACAAAGATATCCAGGCAAATTCCAAAATCTTAGATTTTTCCAGAAAGTCGATGATATTTTTATTTTCTAGGACCCTGTGATTGTTCTTGAACTGCATATAAAACCGTAAAATATGATTCAATTTGTCAGAAAACCTACGAATATTCCAAAAAAATTCGAGAGTAGTTTCGATTCTTCTAATAACTCAGCGAGCTTCTTCAATTTGTAGAAGTTTCCACAGTACATATGGAGAATCCAGGAGAATTGAATAAGAATATTTGCAATCTAGTCAGTCGTTTTATCAAAATTGCGGTTTACAAATTCCTATTGTTTCCTATCGAACACGTCAAAAGAAACGGCAAAAAACGTGAAACGTGATGTGGTGAAAACACTCCAAAATGGGCATGACTATAGAAACAATTCTTAATTTATGCAGACCATCAACGAATATGCACCTTTCGACTAGTAGCTGATAACACGTGTTATTTACTTCATAAACCAATTCTCTGTCAAATTATTTTTTTTAATTTCAAATTTCTTTCATTGGATTATTTTTTAAATAATAATTCATAAACGTACCGCACTATTGGCGCCACAAGACGGCAGATCATTTATAGTACAACCGGTGAAAGACATGCATAATAAGGTGGTCATGAAACCTGTCGATAAAAGAAATCGCCCAAACAGATAACTTATCGGCCAAGCGTTCAAACTGGGGATTTGATGAACTGGTCCTTGTCGTACCTGGGAAAGCGACGATATAACAAAATGCTACTCCAAACTTTACACACTCCGAAAACTACTCATTCTAATCATGTATATCCCAAATTAATTCCTCAACGGTCATTATGAACTTCTTATTTGTACCTTTTCCGAGATACGAGCGTCCCTGGCATTTATTACTCCAAAATTGCATCTACCGCAATATTTCCATCACTTGCATTAATCCATGGCGGTAATTTTTTGAACAAGGAATAAGTATATACCAATTTAAATCGATTCCAGTTATTGAAATGTCGGAATTTCCATTATCCTTAAAAGTAAATATTCTGGTATTTTCATCTTTATAATTTTAAGACATTCTCATGAACATTCAATCTGGCATCGACGTGTTCTAATTTGTAGCTTTTCCGAGATACGAGCGTCCTTGGCATTTATTAATCCAAAATTGCATCTACCGCAATATTTCCATCACTTGCATTTGTCTATGGTGGGAATTTTTCGAACAAGAAATACAAGTATACCAATTTAAATCGATTCCAGTTATTAGAATGTCGGAATTTCCATTATCATTAAAAGTAAATATTCTGGTATTTTCATCTTAATAATTTTAGGGCATTCTCATGAACATTCAATCTGGCATCGACGTGTTCTAATTTGTACCTTTTCCGAGATACGAGCGTCCTTGGCATTTATTAATCCAAAATTGCATCTACTGCAATATTTCCATCACTTGCATTTGTCTATGGCGGGAATTTTTCGAACAAGGAATAAAAGTATACCAATTTAAATCGATTCCAATTATTCGCATGTTCGACTTCTTATTATCCTTAACAATAAGTTTTCTGTTATTTTTATCTTTATAATTTCAGTCCAATCCTATTAACATTCACTCTGGCATCTACGTGTTCCATTATTATCAGTAACAAGAAGTTTTTCATTCTGCCAATTTTATATTCATATTTCCCTGGCTCTAGGGAATTCCACGTTCAAGTATTTGGTGGCAACTAGTGATTTCATTTTAGGACCACTGACATCAAGCCGCTCGATCGGCGGAAATGTGATGGACGGAAAACTCATGAAGTTCTTGAGTCACTGGGAAGACCACATCTTCCTGAAAAAACATAACCTATGGATCACTAGACAAGAATTGAATATTGAACTATTGAATTGTTTTATCGAACAATCCTCGAAAAATCATTGTTTAATTCAATGATTTCAAGTGAATCCTACTTCCTACAATGTCCGCGTTAAGCTTATTCACTGATGAAATTCTGCATATTTGTCCATTGAAAGACGTTTTTGTTCGAGGAAATAAGACATCTGTGAAATTTAGTGATAAAAAAAAATATGCAGCACGTGTACTGGCAATATGCAGTAAGTAAAAATTATCTGAGGAATGAAAACTAAAACTGAATTGATGACTAAACTGAATTAATATGATTCCCCCTTATTTCCATTATTGTTTTTATTTTTTTCCATTCGATTCTTTCGGATATCTTTGAAGATTTTATTTATAATTTCCGTCACAGATAACCCAACAATTCTGGTGAAATTGAAAGCACACATAGAGAGTGGTGCGTGTGAGAAAATCGCCGGCAGCTTGAATCTCGTGGGTAATACATGGAAGACTCATTCCCAGGTGTCCAAAGCAATCTCCAAGGATACAGGTACCCTTAAATGATTCGTCTCCTCCACATTCATTATTTGCACATGTAAACCCCGTCAGCTTTTCTCACACTCACAATACTAATAATACTTGATTTTTTCTCCTCCAGACAAGGATTTTATCTTCGTGGAGAAAGACATTTGTCCGGATGTGAATCTGAAACCATGTTTTCGTGCTCTTACATTGAACTGGGCCAACGAGCAGAAGGACTTCTTTGGTGAGAATGACGATCCATGAGAGACAATTTTTTCTTTGTTGTTCAGTCATAGAATGGATTTTTTTCCGTTTCTCGAGTGATATAAGCTTCAATATTGAATGTCATTCATAGTACGATGAATATCGAAGGAGAATCTTGAAGAATTCTATAGAAATTCCTATAGGAATATCTACTCCAACTCATTGGTATAGAAATTCTCCTAGGAATTTATATACATATTTTCAAGGTGTATTTCATTGAGCATTCCATGTGTTTTTTTTTTCAATTTTCAATTAACAAAAAAAACTAACATAAAGTCAACCCTGAGAATTTTCAAATTGAAAGCAATGAGAATAGATAATGAGCTCCATTCTATGAACTTCAATGAGAATTTGAACATCAATTTCTGTTGGAAGACAAAATAGAAGAGAAATTCATGAAATTGTCTATTCTTATACAATTTATCACATTGGAATATTTTCTATGGGATTTCTTAAGCCTAATCATTTCAATTTTGTTCTGTTCTCTTTTCCGTATGCGAACAAGAATGGAAAAAAAGTATTGGGCAATTCGAGGCCGAGAAAATACGATGAAATTTTTTTTTTGTAAAATCAGATGTGTGAGAAAAAACTTGGATTCTTTTTCTCATTATATATATAATAGAAAAAAATACTTAAAATTCTATTGGAATCACTAGAATAGAGTTGGACAAGAAAATCAAATGAAACTTTTCTCTTATATTTTTTTATTTTTTTCGACGGAAAATGGAAATCAAATCAATCGATTTTCAAAAAAAAAATGTAATACAAAAAATACAGTTAAATTTAGTTTACCTATACAACTCAATTTATTGAAATATTTTCGATAGGATTTGATGGTCGTTATGAACAGGAGGAAAATAGTTAATGCAAAAAAAACTTTGAACATTTGATTTCAATAGAGGATGATGGATAGGAGAAACGAATTGATTTTGTCTATTTCATTCTTCAATAAAATTATGTTGAAAATTCTATTGAGATCAACACAATGCAGCGGATTTTCTATTTACTGATTTTTGTCAATAAAATCTTTGAGATTCCTCAGACAAATACCCAAAATTCGGTTTTATCAGGAAATTCCCGAAAATTATAATCTTTTTTAATATCGACGAAATTCTTCAAAACTCTAATTTTATGTTGCCAAAATCAGTATCCTCGGTTTCTCCACAGTAGGAAAAGATTTTTGCTCATTTTTGTCGAGGGGTAGAAGGAATTCTATGATGAAACAGATATACATTTGAAAAGATTCAATAAGAAATCATAGAAAATTTCCTAGAAATTTCCACAGCATTTCTGTTAGACTTTCTATTAGTTTCAGACGTTTCCTCTTGAAATGTACGACCGAAAATATTTGATATGAAAAATCAATTATATACTTTTTTTTATCCATATAATTTCTATTGGCATATTTTTTGTAGTGGTTCTATGGTCCGGACATTCTGAGTGTGTTTGTCCTATTCTCTGAAATTGTAAGAAGATTTTAGAAAATTTGAGTCTAAAAAATTCTATAGGAATTTTTTTTTGTTGATCAATGCAATGAACAACGCTTAGAACTAATACCAACTTCAATAGAAATTCAATGAAAATCCTTGAGGTATTTAGCTAGTTGATTTTTTTAATGAATTTCATTACTTGACTACTTGTTCTTTTTCTTAATTGTGTATACTCCACGAGAAAAATATATAAAAAAATAAGTTTCATAATGATTCAAGGAAAAACTTAGCAAATTAACAAAAAAATGTACGATAAGTTTCATACAGAACTTGAATTGGATAGAAGTAAAAAATCTACTGTAGTTAGCTCAGAATTCCATTCAAAAATTCTGTTCATTTGTTGAGTCATTGTTATCAAAATATCCAGTAGAAAAAGAAATATCTAATACAAAAGTCCATAAGTGTTTTTATAGATATTCTTGGGCTCATATTTTTCAATTTTTCTTTCGGCATATTTTCATCTATTTTCCATGATAAAAGCCAAGAAAGAAAACTCGATGGTCTATTAAATTTGTTCGTTTCTCCCTCACTTTTCCCTAGTTTCCTGAATAATAATGCTTCCAACAATGGGAATTCTAGAAAATTAACGTCATATTTTGTATAAGGAATGAAAAGTTCTATAAAAGAAAAAAAAGTGTTTTATCCTTGGGAAAAATAACTGAATATGGCGCACCACTGGAGACTTGAAAAAAAAAACTCCGGGAATCTCTGCCTCTAGACGATATTTGAATGATTTTTTATTCCGTTCGGTCAGGGGAAGGTTCATCTCATATACTGGAAACTTCAATAGAATTGGTTGTTGAAAAATTCTATACAAATATTGATTGTAATTTCCATCAGCTGAAAATGATCAGCAGACATTAGACAGTAAAAAAACAAAATCACTAAAAACCCAATATTGAAGATTCTCAGAAATTCATTATCAGTGGAATGTGCCACTCCATTCTATCGATTTCAATGAAATTTTCACTATTATTTTTTCAATTAAAAAAGAAGATAGAAAATTTTAGGGAAATTCAATTTTTCTAAGAAATGCGTCCGGTCAAAATATTTTCCATAGAATTTTCGCTACCCTAAAATTCCTGAGTATTTTTATTTTATATTTTATTCATGAGGAGAAGAGGACAACAACGAAAAAAAAAATTTATGCTGGGGAAATTTGATAGAAAAATATTTCGATAAAATAATTTGTATAGACGATTTGCAGCAACCTTGTAAAAGGAAACTGCTCATGTGAGGTAACCGAAATATACACAGCAAGCGACCACCGTGCGATACTCTGGGAGGTTTCCACCGGCCAGAGACGCGGACCCGCACCGGAGAAGACTAACGCAATAGGCTGGAAAGTGAGCTCCTTCGATCCTAGCCTTTATTTAGTGGCACTGGACGATCGCCCAATCAGTGGCAGCAATGCCACTGAAAAGGCAACGAACATCATGAGGAGACTCACGGAAGCTTGCAATGCCACCATGCCCAGGAAGTGAGCCATCAACCGGCGGCCACCGGTATATTGGTGGAATGATACTATCGCGAATTTGCGTAAGGAATGCAACGCGACAAGAAGATCATCTCAGCGCGAGGAACTGGAGATGAGGTACAGGAAGTCACGCCGTAAGCTCAACAAGACCATCAAGCGCAGCAAACCACATTCCTGGAAGTTGACTGCTGAGGTGGAGCGCGATTCGTGGGGCAGGCCGTACAAGGTGGTGATGACGCGACTCAAAAGCCAGCCCATGCCATCGCCGATGTGCCCTGAGCTCTTGGAGACGATCGTCACGGTGCTCTTCCCACAACAACCGGGACCCCAGCGTGCAGACAAACGAGGAAAACCGTTGGTGATCCCACCAATCACTAAGGATGGGCTGATGGAGGCATATGATAAGGTCGAGAATACCAAGGCCCCCGGTCTTGATGGGATTACAAATATATTGCGCTGGAAGTCGCTATCCATGCGCTACCAGGCCTATTCTTGGACGTGTACAACGAGTGTCTCAGCAAGGGCACCTTCCCTGCAAAGTGGAAGCAGCAGAGGCTGGTATTGCTCCCGAAAGGGAAAAAACCACCGGACGAACCTTCATCCTACCGTCCCCTTTGCATGCTCGATACAACTAGTAAAATCCTCGAGCACATCGTCCACAGGAGAATACAAGCCGCAGTTGAACCATTGCTGGCCACCAACCAGTACGGCTTTTGGAGAGACTAATATACCCTTGAAGCCATTAATCTAGTTGTTGACACAACTAGGGAAGCGATTTCAGGGAAAAGATGGTACAGAGGCACGAAGAAGTACTGCTTAGTAGCGACGCTGGACATTAGGAACGCCTTCAACTCAGCCAGCTGGGACTGCATTTTGGAGGCCTTCGAGAGTTTTGGCGTGCCTGAATACCTTCGGAGGATGGTGGACGTTTACTTCACCGGAAGGATTCTCAAGTACGACACGGAGTGTGGCCCCAAAGAGTACAGAGTCACTGGAGGGGTGCCTCAGGGCTCGGTACTGGGTCCTCTCCTGTGGAATATCATGTACGATGGCCTGCTGAAGCTGACACTGACACCCTATGTGCGTCTCGTAGCTTTTGCCGATGATGTGGCCGTAGTGATCGTGGGAAAACAGCTGGAGGACATCAAACTTGCCTTCGAAATGACTTTTGAAGCGATCCGCGGTTGGATGGACTCACAAGGAACACTACGGAGATGTCCCCCTCCGATTTTGATGAAACTTATATATATTATAGGGGACTAAAAATTAAGGGACACGTATTTTTTCTTAGCGGCCCATACGCGGGTTTAAGGGGTGAAAATGCCCTCTGAAGTTGACCACCTCTCGTGGTGATTTTTCAATTGCACATATAAGGAGGCTATTTAGACAAATGTTTTGCAGTGTAAAATGAACCTCACAAGGAATGATGGAAATGAGAATTGCAACCGTCCCCGGGGGGTGAAATTTGGAGGGTAAACTGCTCTTGTGAAGAGTCATTTTCCTAATAGAAAAAAAACTATTGCTGAGAATTTTATAAAATGAATTTCATTTGAAAGAGCATGAGAAAACAGGTGTAACGAACATGTGGGGATGTCCGTTAGGAACACCACCGAGACCTGAACACAACTACCCCACGACAGGAAAAGTCTATCCGTGACCAATTAATTAGGGTGAGAGAGAGAGATTTTTGTTTTCCCACTCCGGTGGAGTTTTGAGCGTAAATTTCCCATTCCGATGGAGAATTTTTGAGTTTAATTTCCCCATTCCGATGGAGAATTTTTGAGTTTCGTTTTCCCATTCTGATGGAAAATTTTCGGTTTAGTATTTTCCCACTCCGGTGTGGTAATTGTTGATTAGTTCATGATCGATAAATAATTTTTGAGGGCCCATAATTTGATCGAGAAGAAGGGCCATATTTAGAGTCATCCGGTCTTTTTGTGGGAATAACCCTTTTATAACTCTCGCGGAAATCATATAGGATTAATTGAAATATTAGCGCTCCAGAATTTTAGTTGAGTATTACGGAGTGAAATGGGTCTCTTTTTTTAGTTTTGTTGGAAGGTCACTTGGGGTAAGCGTAACCCTTAATCCCGGTGAATTGCCAGGTTGCCTTAGAGTTTCGGGGGGAAACGTTCATTCTGTTTTTTTTTGTGAAATAACTATCCGTAATTAATTATTAATTTTGCCTCGTAAATCCCGGAGATTCGATCCATGAGACGCATCTTAAATTTTTAGGATCGATCGAGCCTCCATCCGCTCTAAAAATAATTTTTAGTAATTAATTTGATTTTATTTGAATTTACGCATTCGAAAATCCCCGAATTTATTCGGTGGCTCCCTCAGAGGTTATGACTTTGAGGAGAAACTATCTTCACCAATGAGCGCTCAGCGTGGTTGGTCGGAAGTCCCGAGGGCCCGGTGTGCCGCAGCACTGACCTCCGAAATCAGTTCCGCGTTGACCGTCCTCAATGAGTAATCGCGTGTGAACTTCTGTGTGCCCACACAACGCAAATACGTAATCTGGATTATTGTGTGATCATTGAGAAGTTGCAAGGATCCAGGATGGTCCGGAAATGAAAAAAGACCGTTAAACTTTAAAAAAAGTGAGTTTTCTGGTATTTTTTCCCCTAATTTCGAGTCATTCATTATTCCGGTTTATCCCTATCATCTTTTGAGATGATTTTGGGGTTCAGCGAGTGTGTTTGTCCAGGATTGGAATTCCTGTGTCTTTTCCCAGTCGAAATCTGCCGATTTCCGACGTGGGCTATTTCCTTCTCCCTCGCTCCTATGGCGAGGAGTATCTCTAGTCCATCCTACGTAAAAATTGCGTAGTTTTCCCCTCGCGGTACCCCACTGATGCGCCTACGCGTGATGGCTCTCGCTTCCCGTAAGTGTTCCGTCGTTTAAAATTCCCTCCGGAGGTAAATTAATACGGAGAGGTTCCTAATGATCCCAAAATTGTAATTTTGGTTTCATGGGCTTCGCTAGACCTTCCCGGGCAAATTAGCTTTGAGTTTTTGAAAATTGACTCTACCGATTTTCCGCTACGCCGAGCTTAGTTTTAGCTAATTTTTATTTCCGTCCGCCGTACACTATGCGTGTACTGGTGAGTTCATTTTCTCGCTCTCTCACACTCACGGGGGTTCGCATACCTTTCCCTTCAATTCTCGAAATTCTCGAGTATTTCGGGATTAATCGATAATTTTTCTTATATATTGTGGTATGAGGAATTTGATGACCTCACTTGTGATCGAGTTGATTGACAAAATATTACTTTTGTATTATATAGTAAAATTCAAATGGTCCTTTCCAATTTAACTTTTTTTGTGTTGTTGCTATTTAATCAGTATTGTTATGAATCTTTTTTTTCCTTTTTGATCAATGCGAAGAGAAAACCATATACATTAATAATTTTTCAAATTTCAATAGTCAAACACGTAAGGACAATGTCGATTTCTTCTTTTTTTTGTAGTTTTGACCACCCAATACCCGTCTCCACCTGAAACCCACCCCTCTCTCCACAACCTAGCACACTGAGCGAACCAAGGACCGTTACCCTTCTCCAGAAATCGAGGTTTCTCCCTTTTTGAGTAAATTTTTGAGGTTATGGAATTAATTATAATTGATTTTGCAGATTCCTCCGGTTTGGTAATTCCGGCTAAAAATTACCTGGCGCCCATAGATTTTTTTGCATTTTGAGTTTAACTAGATGAAGGGGAAGAAGGGCGAAAGTAATAGGCATTTTGACCCCCATACGAAAATGTCACGTTACACAGGATTCCTTTCTTTGGATTTTTTTTTCAATCGAAATTGGTAAGAAAAAAATAGATTTTTTGTGAATTGCGAATTTTCATTTTTTTCCCGTGTGAAACAAAGCTTATGGGGAATGATGAGAAGAACGATTGAAATAGTATCCGGGGGGTGAAATCTAAGGGGTAAACTGCCCTTGTAGAAAGACATTTTTGTAATAGAAAAAAAAACACTGATGAGAATTTTAGGAAACAAATTTCATTCGAATAGAATTAGAATATGCGCAGCTGGTCACTTGAAACGCCCAGAGTCACCTAAATCATACGATCTTTTGTAACATCCGCCTTAGTTTCGGTCAGTCACACAGCCCCATCCCTGTGTTTTTCACTAGGCTAATAAGGCTGGTGACAGCCGCTTGTTGTAAGTCCTCTGGTTCCAGGAAAGCCTGGCCCCAGATTTTATAGCGACGGAGTGCTAATTCACATAAAATGTGGATGGCGCCCTCCTTATCGCCTCCGCACAGTCTGCAGTCTTCTTGTTCTGCAAGTTTCATCTTGAACAGATGTGCTCTGAGAGCTGTATGACCCGTGAGGAGCCCTACTGCTACCCTCAGATCCCCTCTGTGCAGCTCCACAAGCTTTCTGGTTCTAACTCTTA